>NW_008354790.1:938735-939975 GCF_000622305.1 Nannospalax galili | reverse complement strand
ATGTCTATAAAGTCATTGGGTAGATTTCAATGGTAATGTTTATCACTTCCAATTAGCATGATGTAAATTTCTATGTTTCCTCCTTCAAATATAATACATTTTTAAAATTTGTTTATTTCTCTCTGTGTGTGTATATCACACAGAACCTCCCAAACCATCTTATTTGACTATACACCCACTTCCCAGATGGCAACCTCCCATAGCCTCCCTCCCTCCACTAGAGCCCTTATACTCTGATATCCCTGCTACTGTCTGCTGTGTTGTCGGCACCCCCAGACATTCCCCACTACTTGTCCATCTGGTGAATCTAATCAACCTATCTAGAGATCCTTGTTTCAGGAAGGTTAGCTGTTCCTCATTGAGCAGTAATCAGTTGTCAGTATTCCTTTAGATAAGATTGGGGTCTGCTGTTCATTTTCCAAGTTCTATGCTGGGTTACTATCTGGGAGTCACTTTGGCCACCCTGGCAAACAACTCAAAAGTTGTTTGAGACAGGTATCGCCTGTCTGGCATTGTTGCTTGTTATGTATCCTTTAGCTATGCAAATAGACTCTTAAGAAATTATATTGGCACCTTTATTCTTTGGTTATACTTTCCTTTTGGGTGTTTATGGCCATAGAGTTGGCCCAAATAAACCAATTTACTTTTACTCTTAAAGTTGTTTGAGGAGCTGTTCCTCAGGGGTGACATGGGCTTGGTAGGAGCCCCTGGCTCCTTTCTTTTACCAGTTCTGCCTATGTGAAGATAGGTCAAAGGTCCTGCTCGACCATGGTTGGCTTTACTTGGAAGCATGGAGGAAATGATTCCTCTGTGTTGACCCTCCTCTTTGTAGACTGGACACTGGTTCAAGTCCATCTGGTGGGGTCTCCCCAGCCTCCTTGATCAAGAGGACAGGTGACCCACAACAATTGCTGGACATTTTGAGAGATGCTAATAGTCTACTGGAACTGGTTAACCTAGGAGGGCAAGGAACAAAAAGTGTCGTTTATGTCCCTCTGACCAAATTACTATAGGCCTCAAAGTATGTCTGTTAAACATCCAAGAAGGTTAGTTCCACCAGTCTGGTACTTTTAATTACTGTGTGTCATGTAGATAAATCTTGGGCAAAGACCAATTGTTCTCAGATAAACCTTACCTAGACATATATTTCTTGATCTGCTATGTATAATTTGTCAGTAGGTTGTAGGAGTAATATGGTTCCCTCTGGTTTTCAAAACTAGTTAGGCATTATTTACCTCTC
>NW_008354790.1:936217-937822 GCF_000622305.1 Nannospalax galili | reverse complement strand
GCCACCTGCTTTGATGTACAGAACCTTTTTAGTTTAATGAGGTCCCTTTGTTAATTCTTGCCCTTGTTTCCTGAGCAATTGATATCCAGTTTAGAAAATCCTTTCCTACATCTATATCTTGTAGGTTTTCCCCAATGTTTTCTTCTAACAGTTTCAGAGTTTCAGGCTCTACATTGAGGTCTTTGATCCATTTGGAATTGCCTTTTGTGCAAGGTGAAAGATAGGGGTTTAGTTTCATTCTTCTACAGGTGGCGATGCGGTTTTGCTGGTACCATTTGCTGAATATGCTGTCTTTCCTCCAGTGAATATTCTTGGCCCCTTTGTCAAATATCAGGTGGCCGAAATTGCGTTTACTCATATTTCAGTCTTTAGTTTTGTTCCATTGATCTATGGGTCTATTTTTGTGCCAGTACCATGTTGTTTTCATGACTATAGCTCTGTAATACAGCCTAAAATCTGATATAGTAATCCCCTCCAGCATTGCTCTTAGTGCTCAAGGTTGTTTTGGCTATCCAAGGTCTTTTGTGCTTCCATATGAATCTCAGGATGGTTTTTTCCAATTCTGTGAAAAATGTCATGGGGCTTTTGATCGGCATTGCATTGAATCTATAAATGACTTTTGGTAGGATGGTCATTTTCACAATATTAATTCTTCCAATCCATGAGCATGGGAGGTCCTTCCATCTTCTGATGTCTTCCTCAATCTCTTTCTTTACAGGTTATAAATTTTCATTGTAGAGCTCTTTAATGTCTTTGGTCAGGTTTATTCTACATGCATATATATGTGTATATATATGTGTATACAAATATATAAAATTACATGTATAGTGTTTCCATGTGCTCTTTCTCTGATTGCTTGTTATTGGTATATAGAAATACTATTGCCTTTTGTAGGTTAATTTTGTAACCTGCCACTTTACTGAACATGTTAATAATTTCTAGGAGTTTTCTGGTGGAATTTTTGGTGTCTCTTAGATATAATATATCATCTGCAAAAAGGGATAATTTGATCTCTTCTTTTCCAATTATTACCAATTATTATTTAATTTCCTGTTCTTGTCTTACTGCTCTTGCAAGAGTTTCAAGCACTATGTTAAAGAGATGTGGGGATAGTGGACAGCTTTGTCTTGTTCCTGATTTCAATGGGAATGCTTCCAGTTTTTCTCCATTTAGAATGATGTCGGCTGTGAGTTTGTTATATATGGCTTTAATTATGTTGAGGCATGTTCCCTCTGTCCAATTCCCTCTAGGACTTTGATTATAAGTGCATGTTGAATTTTGTCAAAGGCATTCTCTGCATCTATTGAGATGACCATGTGGTTCTTGTCTTTGAGCCATTTATATGATTTATGACATTTATTGACTTATGTATATTGAAACATCCCTGCATCTCTGGTATAAAGCCAAGTTGATCATGGTGGACGATCTTTTTGATGTGTGTCTGTATGCGGTTTCCAAGTATCTTGTTCAGAATTTTTGCATCTATGTTCATTAAGGATATGGGTCTATAGTTTTCTGTTTTTGGTTGTATCTTTACCTGGCTTTGGTATTAGAGTGATGCTGGCTTCATAGAAGGAATTTGGAAGTTCTCCCTCCATTTCTATC
>NW_008354790.1:935447-935735 GCF_000622305.1 Nannospalax galili | reverse complement strand
ATGTAGACCCTTTGAGCTATAAACTTCCCTCTAAGGACTGCTTTCAGCATGTCCCAGAGGTTTTGTTGTGTTGTATTGTACTTTTCATTTAGTTCCAATAATACTTCTATTTCTTTCTTAATTTCTCTTTTGACCCATTCATTATTCAGGGTGTGTTGTTTAATCTCCATGTTTTCATGTGGTTATTAGGGTTTCTTCTGGTGTTGATTTTAAGCTTTATTGCATTGTGGTCTGATAGAATGCATGGAATTATTTCAATCTTTTTGTATTTGTTGAGGTTTTTTTTGT
>NW_008354790.1:852954-934844 GCF_000622305.1 Nannospalax galili | reverse complement strand
GAAAGATGAGTATTGAATCCTGTCATTTTTATTTCTGTTTGCATTCATGACATCATGAATGTAGCTGTACTTTTCCACAGTTATACCTTCATTGAATTTCTTTCTGCAACCCCTTGGGTATAGTCATTCCTTTCTTCAGCTCTTTATATTGCTTCTAGAACTCTCTGAAGGGCTGGTTTTGTGGACATGAATTACTTCAACCTATTTATGTCATGGAAGTTTTTCTTTCCCCTTCGATTATAATAGACATTTTGGCTGTGTATAGTAATCTGGGTTGGCTTCTGTGGTCATTTAAAACTGGGAATGCTTTGGTCCAGGCTCTTCTGGCTTTCATAGTTTGCACTGAAAAGTTAGCTGTAATCTTAAAGGGTTTTTCGTTATATGTGACTTGTTGTTTCTCTTTTGCAGCTTTCAGTATTGTCTCTTTGTTTTGTACATTTAGTGTTTTTACTATGATGTGCCATGGAGAGTTTCTTCTCTGGTCCTGTCTGTTTGGTGTTCTACATGCTTCTTGTATTTGTATCGGCATGTCTTTCTTTAATTTTGGGAAACTTTCTTCCACGATTCTGTTGAAGATCTGGTCCGTGCCATTATCTTGGTAATCTTTTCCTTCCTGTATATCTATGATTCATAAATTTTATCTTTTTATGGTGTCACATAATTCCTGCCACATATTCCATTCTTGTGATTTCTTAAATTTTTCATAACCTTTGCTTGAGTGGTCTAGTTTGTCCACTTTGTCTTCCAGTCTTGATACTCTGTTTTCCATTTCAGTCATCCTATTGGTGAGGATTCTGTAGTTTCTAATTGGCTTACTGAGTGTTTCAGTTCCTTCTTCATTTCAGCCCGAGTATTCTTCAACATTTTTCTTTTCTGAATTCATTCAGAAGCTTACCCCATCTTCCTTCAGTTCTTTGATTTCTTTGTTTGTGTGTTCTTTAAATTCACTGAATTCCTTTATCATGTGTACAATTGTTCTTTTGAGTTCCATGTCCTGCATTATCTCTAAGGGGTTCTCATTGTACTCCTCTAGAGGACTATTGATATTTGGTGGGAATATGTTATTTCAGTTTTTCATGTTATTTTTTTTTCTCTGTGATTTTGACTTGTGAATTTTTTTTTGTAGTTTGTAATTCTTGTGTGAGACTCAAGCCTTCAAGTTTAGGTCTCCTTCTTTTTGTGAACTTTATGTGTTTTTGTGGTTTACATTTTGGGCATGAAAAGCTGGGTCATCTAAGCTTCCGGTTCTCTCTTTTGATTTTATATTGGAGTGGCCAGATTGCTCTTGTCTTCAGGAGTTCCCACAGAGGCCCACGTCAGATGAGGATCAGATAGATGCTCTGAGGCTTTCTCCTAAGGTCTGGATCCCTCCAGGAAAGATTTGGCCTCAGGAATTTGGGGATTGGACTGGCCTGGGAGCCGGGCCCAGGAAAGATGCTGGTCTAGGGCAGCTGGTGGCTGTGCCACCCCGAGATGCATAGGAAGATGGGGCAGGAAATGGCCCCAAGGACCCCTGGAGACTGCACTGAGGAGCTGAGTTGGTCTGGATGGAAAGAACCAGGAAGAGGAAAGATCAGCCCTGGCATCCAGGAAAGAGGCTGATGGGTAGTGCAGACCCAGGGAAACAGAGGGAGGGGAGGGCGGGATCAGGCCCAGAGCGCCCTTGGGGAGCTGAGAAGGAACTGAGTTGCTCTGGATGCACAGGATTAGGGTGAATGAAGCTGGGGGAGTCAAGGCGTGGAGGGTGTGATCGACTCACCCCAGAGAAACCTGCAGCTAGGAGAGAGGCCTGCGGGTCGTGCAGGCCCAGGGAAGCAGAACATTTTATATTGGGATTATTATCTCATAGAGATTTTAGCAGTCCCTGCTAGCTCCAACTTTATTCCTCTTCTCCATGGGCTGGTCCCTGAGCTCTGACTTGTGTGGCATCCAGTGGGAAGTTGCCAAAGCCAGAACAGATTGAGCAGGGAAGGAAAGTTTCTCCACTCCGTGGCATTTGGGGAGAGGAATAAAGACTGATTTTTTTCGGTTGGAGTTAATTAGAGATAATGGAACATGCGTGGGAGCAAATTGTTGATTTGAAAGAAGAACCTGGCAAATGGAGACACACACACACACCCCTTTGCCTTCTGAAGAAGCAAAATATAGGGTGGTCTAGGAAGATAATGGCTCTGAATTCAACTTGTATGAGAACATGGAAAAGGGATATCCCACTGAGGGTCCACTTCCTCACACCCCCGGCTGGGAGACTCAGTAGAACGCTGATGCAGGTGATGTTCAGAATCAGCCAGGCAATGACAGGTGCATAACCTAGCCAGGTGGAAAATGGGCTGGGCAGAAGCCATGGTCAAGGTTACTTTGTAGATGGAGTTGAGGATCATGAATGCTAAACTTAGAAAGCAATTTAAAGATCATCCACCTCAGCCTTTCCAGTATTCAGATTAGAAGGCTGAATTCAGTTGCACACCCAAGAAGCAGGAGTTAAACTGGAATCCAACTGCATGCTAACTAAGAATAACAACAACAACAACAAAACTCTTCAAGTGCAAAGACAAAGATAGGGTAAGAGAAAGTTGAGAAAGATAAGCTGTGCTACCACTAATGGATAGAAAGTGCAGTTGCCTTCATTAATATCAGACAATTTGGGCTTTGGGGTAACGAAAATTACCAGACAGCGAAGGGCATTATATAATGACCAAAATACCAATTTGTCAGGAAGACATAAAAATCCTCAGTGCATATACACTCAGACATACCACTTCAAAATGCATGAAAAAAGATGATGAAACTGAGAGGGAGGAGGTTGGAGGATGGCTCAGCAGTTAAGAGCACTGGCTGCTCTTGCAGAGGACCTGGGTTTGGTTCCAAGCACCCACATGGTAACTAACAACTATCTGTAACTCCAGTTCCAGGGGATCTGACGCCCTCTTCTGACCTCTGTGGACAATGCATGACATGGGTACATTTACACACATGCAGACAATATACTCATACACATGAAAGAATAAAAATAGTAAACATAAAATATTTTTTAAAAACCTTAAAACTGAAAGGGAAGCTGGAAAAGCCCACATTACAGCCTGAGATTTCAATAAGCCCATCTCAAACATTTATAGAACAATTAGGCTAAAATCTGTAGAAGTCCTGAGCACTATTGACAAACTTGACCTCATTAATATTCATTCGGCATTCTGCCCAATGAAAACAGACTGCATATTCTTTTTAAATGCACATGGAATATGTACAAAGTCAGGCTACATGCTGAGACATAAAATAAGACTCAATAAATTTGAAATTAAACTTATACAAAAATGTGCTCTTTGACCATGACCAAATTAAACCATAAACTTGCAAAAGAATTATATCTAGAAAATCCTCAAGTATTTGGAAATTAATGAGATACTTTAAACCATAGGTCAGATAAGGAATCGCAAGAGATACTAGGAAATATTTTGAGAACAATAAAAAGAAAGTGTGTGGTATGCAGCTGATGGAGTCGTTAGAGGGACATTGGTAGGATTGAACGCTCATAGAAGAAAAGCAGATGGCTTTCAAATCAGTGGTCTAAGAAACCAAAAAAGTAGTGCAAATTAGTAGCCAAACTACCTTCTAAATATTTGTGATTGTATCCTTAGGCTAATGCTGTTCTTACTCTTGACCAAAGGTACTTTTTTGGGCAGAGAGTGACAGTTAATGTAGAATCTCATAACGGGTCAAAGTGCTGAGGATAAGCGACTGTTGAGTGTTCAGCCCTAAACAGGGCATCTATATCACCCCCTCTACGGCCCAGGGAATACTGCAGAAGAGGGGTTGGAGAAATTAAAGGGGTCAGAGGATATGGAGGAGTGCTGTGAAATGCTATCCTCTGGACATGATGTGATTGGTGTAATCATGAGCACGTAGCATCTGTGACTACCTGCACACCATGTAACACACAAAAAGACATGAAGGAGAGTACTGGGAACAAGAGGGTCAGGGGTGGGAGAGGGATAAGAGAGCATAAGGAGGGGTGAATATGGTCACAGTACATTGCATGACAGACATGAAATTGTCAAAAAGTTAAAAAAGAAGTGAAAATTAAGTCCAAAGTAAGCAAAAAGAAGAAAGTAAAGAAGACAATAGCAGAGATCAGTAAAACAGAAGTAGAAGAGTCAGCAAAGTACAAAGATGAGGAGGCTGGGGCTGGAGAGCTGGCTCAGCGGTTAAGAGTACCGGCTGCTCTTGCAGAAGACCTGGTTCAATTCCCAGCACTCACATGGCAGCTAACAACTGTCTGTAACTCCAGTTCCAGAGGAATCCAACACCCTCTTCTGATCTCCATGGGCAGTACATGACACAGGTGCACTTACATACATGCAGGCAATACATTCATACACATAAAATAAAAATAATAAATAAAATAAAAAATGAATAGGATAATAGGATGATGAACCACTAGCCTGATTGGATAAAATAGATTTCCAGTAATACAAACAAAAGATCTTGCAGAAACAACTTTGTATAGAAAAGTTTAGTTAATACTGTTCAAGTTAACTTGGATGAAGTGAGCCAATGCCTTGATACAAACAGCACAAGCTCATTGAAGCAGAAATCAATAACCCAAGCATGCTTGTGTTTATTAAGGAGATTGTTTCAGGGTTAGAAATCTTCTAAGAACAAAATAAAATTCAACAACAGCAACAAACTTTGAGGCCTACATGGTCTCATGAATTCCACTGACTATCAGAAAGAAAAGTGACACCAGGTCTTCCAGAAAAAGAGGGAATACAATACATTTTATGAGGCCAACACTACTGTGGGACTCAAACAAACAAGAAAAGAAAACTGGCCCATTTTCCATGCAGATACACTCCCCCTAACAAAATTCTATAAGGGTAAATTCTCCAATATTGTACATAAAAACTATAAATATGTCATGACCAAATGAAGCTTGTTCCAGGAATGCAAGGTCAGTTTAACACTGGATACTCAATCCATTTAAAAAAAGGAAAATCTGAAAGATCATCTCAATCAATGGAGGAAATTGTGAAATACTTCTGTAAATTAAAAAAAACATGTTCCAGACAGCCACACTGAAAACTATAAAGCAATACTAAAAGTAATTAAGGAATACTTAAAAAATAGAGGTATGTGGATATCTATGCATTAGAATCTGTAAAAATTAATAACAAGCTAAAAAGGGCCAGAAGATTTAAATAGATACTTTATCAAAGAATATAGAAAACAGCCAATGAATACAAGATGACCAACATTAGTAATCACTAAGCAAATACAAACTAATACTGCACTGGGCTATCCTTATCACTAAAATTTAAAGTACTGATAATTTTAAGTTTTGAGGAAGACTTGAAACATGAAACCTCCCATGTTGATATTGAGAATTATCAATGGCCCAATCACTTTGGAAGGAAGTTTAGCAGTTTCTTAAATATTTAAACATACTTTTCCATTCTACCCAGAAATTCCACTCAGAGGATTTTACTCAAGAGGAATGAAGACATAGAGTTATACTCAGATGTTCTTAAGTGACTTTATTCTTATTGGTTCCAAATTAAAAATGATCTAGATGTTCACTGATAGGTAAAAGAAATAAATTTTGACAAAACAACTGAATACTATATAGCAATGACAAAGAACTCCAAGCACAAGCAACAATGTGAAGAATCCAATAACAACAGCAACAAACACTTCACACTAGGTGAAGGAAACCAGGTTCCGAAGACTACGTGTTTAATTATTTCATTTAAATTACTTTCTGCAAAAGAGAAAACTTTAGGTTGCCATGGAGGGATTAGAAGAGGACTGACTATAAAGAAGCACAAAGAAACTTTTGGTGGTGCCAGGAATATGCTGGAATATGCTCACCATGGCATCACTAATGTCAGTGCTATTCTGTTTCATGATTGTGGTGGTAACATGTCTGTGTATATTTGTCAAAACTCATGGAGTTATGTTCTGAAGTTTGGTGGATTTTATCTTGCAAATTACACTCCCTTGAAGCCTCTCTGTCTAATTTAGAGGTTAAGAGTGGAGGGAGATCCTAAAGATTCTTCTACTGTGGGACTGCCAGCTCCTGACTTCTGATATTTTGGAAAACTACTGATCTCTGTGGAACAATACTTGGGGATGGGAGAAGAATGGTGTGTAGTGTGGGGAGCCGTGTTTGTCTGAGAGAATGGAGGCAGAGCTCAAGCTCCTCAGTACAGTGTCCTCAGTGCCACTCTGTCCTGAAGGATAGCTTAGTGTTCCAGAGAAGCAATTCTGTACTTTAGAAAGTCACATTTCAAATGCAGGGCCCCATAACTGGAGGCTACAGACAGTCCAGTAACCGTCGTTATAACTTCCGCAGTCCTATGTCAAAGTCCCAGCCCTGATCCCCCAAAACCTTATGTAGATAGGGTGGCTATAGATGGGAGGCTGAGATGAGGTCAGACTAGAAAAGAATGAACAAACCACATCAAGACTGGGGAGTTCCAGGGAGATGGTTCAGGTGTCAGAGTGAGGACCTGAATTCAATCCTTGGAACCCATGTTAACAAAAAACTGGGCGTGGTAGCATGCACTTATAATCTCAGTGCTGAGGGGTGGAGAGAAAGCAGATTCCCGGGGCTCACTTGTCAGCCCACCTAATGTAATTGGCAAATTCCAGGGCAGTGAAAGACCTTGTATCAAAAAACAAAGGGGGATAGTGCCTGAGGAATGATATTTAGCTTGGCCTCTTTCCTCCACATGCACCTGCACACATCTGCTTATGCCCTGGTGCTGCTGTACACACATATCCTCACAGTGGCTCCCTCCCTCCATTGAACATATGCTGCAACAGGCTGAGGACCTATGAAGACCTGGGAGGAAGGTGGATGTCTTCCCACCCACTTCCCTAAAGCATTCAGAGCTGGGTCCTGCAAACACTGAGCTCAAACTTCTGGTCTCCAGAATGGTACAACACATTTCTGTTGTTCTGAGCCGCAGCAAACCAGTACAACCTACCTCTGGCCCCAGCCTCCATCCCCATGTAGAAACTCTTTACCCTGGCAATGCTGAGGCCCAGGCAAATGTCTATGGAACGGTCCTCATGGTGACTGTTTTCTAGTCATTTCTCAGAGAGCAAACAAGACATACTGTGAGTCACAACAGCATCTGGGGACATTGGGCTGTGCTGAGAAATCACAGAAGACCTAAGACTTTACCCTCAGGGAGTACCCTAACCTTAATGGATGCTTCTCCTCAGTAGTTTTCAAAAGCAGAGTGTGAAAAATATGAGTGAATAATTGTGAAACACTCAGAACAGGCTGACACAGAGAGCACAAGGTAAGGATCACTCCCTGACCATCTAAAGGATGGTGCCTTGAGTACCAGCTTTCCATTCACACACTGAACCCTGGGCTAGCTCTCACTTATTTGTTCTTCTCTATAAGAAGCATCTCTACAAATGTAAGCGTAAGAGAAAGTGGGCAAGCATACCCGAACCCCTTTAAAAAATACAAACATTTTAAATTTGAAAATTTCAAATGTGCATACAATGTATTTTGATCATATTAACCTATCACCCCTCTGCCTAACTCCTTCTAGATTTCCCACCTTTATCCCTCCTCTCAATTTCATGTCCATTTAAAAAAAAATAACCCACTGAGTCCAGTTTCTGCTTCTTATATATTTATGAGTGTGGGGATGTCCATTGGCACATGTTGACCCTTTACTTAATCAGATACTGTGTCAGCAACCAGCAGGAAAGCCTTGTGAATTTGTCAACGAATATGTTAAAAAAAATCAAGTATGCAAAAGAAACTCTAGATGGATGGGTGGATGGATGGATGGATGGATGGGCAGGTGGGTAGTTGGTGGATGGATGGCTACATTGGTGTATGAGTGGATGAATGGGTAATGGATGGAGGGTGGATGGATGGGTAGGTGGATGGGCAAGTGGGCAGGTGGATGGATGAGGATTTGGATGGATGGATGGGTAGATGGGTGAATAGATACATGGATGAATGAATGGATAGATGGGTGAGTGGATGGGTGGATGGGTGGGTGGATGGATGGACTGAAGGGCAAGTAGATAGTTGGGTGGAAGAATTTTCCTTGACTCAGGCAAGAAGGTAGAGCGATGGGTGAATTGCACAAAAGCTATGTGCATGTCTGAAGAGAGGAAGTTTTGGAGGATGTAAGTATATGTTGTGTGTCCTTTGATCCTCCTAGAATAAGGATTACATGATAGATTGAGATTTTATGTTTAATATTTCCTCCCAACTCGGGGTTCTTTACATCTGGATAAAAGGAGCTATAAATCTCTCCAGGCAGAACAGGGCTCAGCCCTGCCTTTCCACCCGCTCACTGAGATCTTACTTGGAAATACAGCTGAACAGTCAATGATGAATCATAGCATCTGTGGAACAGTCCAGATAAGGAAAGATTTGCATTTTCATGTGATAATTCTCTACTCTTGGCATTTTCAAATTACTTTAAAGCCACATTAATTCAGTTGCCATCTACTGCCACTCTGTGCCCGAGTGACCAGTGGTGGGGATTCAAGTGGCAGGTTTGTTTAGTTTTTCAGGCATGTGGAGTGCTCCCTTCAGGAATCATGAGGCATATGGAAAGAGAGCAGCCCAGTGGAGAGTGAGGTTGTAACAACTCTCTCCCAAATGTGGCAGCTTCAAATCTACCCTGCCTTTTATTCTCCATGTCTCTGTGTCAGTTGCTTAAAAGTAAACACAAATTGTCCCCCCATGTCCTCCACCTCACACAGTGGCGGAGATGTCCCTGCAGGTAGCTAGTTACTTCTGCCTCTCCACTGCAGGAACTGTGTGTACTGGGAGAGGCTGGCAGCAGCAAGCACCATATGGCTGCCATGAAGGCAGTCTTTTGGGGAGAAAGGAAATCTTGGAGTCGTTTTGTGGGCTGGATGGAGATCCTCAGTCCTGTCTGGCACTTGCCTGCAGCCCTCTCACTAGTCACCGCTTCTTCAAAGAGATCCCATGTGGCCATGTGGACTCTGTCAGAGAGGAGAGAATGAACTGAAGACAGAATTAATCCTGATGTATCCGAGTAGGAATTCTTTACTAAAATACCTTCAGACAAAGAAATTTCCCAGTTTAATGCACCCCCCCCCCCTCTTTCCTCTAACCTTCACAATCAAGGACGTTCTTACACCTCATGAACACCCACTATTACTGACAAAGAAATTTCCCAGTTTAATGCACCCCCCCCCCTCTTTCCTCTAACCTTCACAATCCAGGAAGTTCTTAACACTCATGAACAGTACCTATTGCTAACATACAAATCCATTTCCTTGCCTGGAAGCAGACTCTGAGTCTCCACATTCCTGCATCCCTTAAACAAATTCTCAGAATGCTATTCAGTAAGTTAATGAGGAGCCTTTTAAAAATGAAAATTAATTTGTTTCTCTAGCTTAATTTACATTTGTCCATTTCCTGAGGATCCATTCTATTGACTTTCATTTGTTCCCCTCTCTTCCAACCCTTCTTGAAGTCTTCCATTGCAGCTTCTCTCAGAATCTCTTGGGCTTTAGTAGATTATAGATAGGCAGGTCATCTGCCCAAAAATATTGTTCAAAGTGAATTATAGGTTGTCCAACCAATGGTGCAGGGCAAGTTCTTCTTGGGTGAGAGGAAAGCTGCAGTTGTTACTTTTTAAAGTTCTATTTGTTCTTGATACGGGGGAGATATAGCTCGCTTAGTAAAGTGCTTGCTGTGTATGAGGACTTGAGTTCAGATCTCCGTAATCCACATAAAAGCTGGATATAGTGGTAAACACCTGTAATCCCAGGGCTGTGGAGGTAGAGACAGGAGGATCACTGGAACTCGCTGGCCAGCCAGTCTAGTTCCATCTTTCAAAGGTTGAATAGAACAGCATTGTGTGGATCCACTCTGGTTTCTGTGTCCATTTAGCTGTTACTAGCTGTTTGGCTGTTTCTGTATCTTGGCTATTTGTGGCTAAGGCGGCAGTGAACATAGGAGTGCTAATGACTCCTGAGATTCTGATTTCAGTTCTTTTAGATAAACACTCAGTAGTGAACTGCTGAATCACAAGACAGTTCTAGTCTTGTTTCTGAGGAACCTCCATCCTGCTTTCCACCAACCCCGTGTAAGCATTCCAGCTTTTCCCTGTCTTCACTGTGGCTTGTTTTTCTGGCAACAGTCATCCTGGCAGGTGTGAGGGAATGTCTCATTGTGATTTTGATTCTACTTTTTCTGATGATCACTGACTTTGGGTATTCTACAATCATTCTTTTTGGTCTTTTTGAGACAGGGTCTCTTTGTAGCTCCAGCTGACCTGGAACTCACTATATAGAGCTGGCTGGCCTTGAACTCACAGAGATCTACCTGTCTCTGCTTCCCAAGTGCTGGAATTAAAGACGTGTGACCTCGCCTGGCCACATGTGTTTTCTGGAGAATTGTACATCTAAGTCTCCACCCCATGCTTTTGAATTGTGCGATTAGTGTTTTCATTCTTGAGTTGTAGGAGTTCCTAATAGATTTTGGAAATTAAGTGCTTACTAGCCATACAGATGCCATTCTCGAAGTTGACAGTTTCACTTTTCCCACATTCCTTGGGGTGCCTTTCCATTCTGTTTATTTTTGCATTCCTGTACTTTAACAAGGAAAAGGAAATTTAGGCACAAATATAAATGAAAAGACTTCCTGGATCAAACAAGGCAACCTACAATTTAGTATAATCGAAATGCCAATGTCACGCTTTCAAAAAAACAGAAAACAATAATTCTGTAATTCGTATGGATCCAAGTGTGGTGGGTGGAGCATGGCGATCATATCAGTGCTCAGGAGGCTGAGGTAGAAGGCTTGAGAATTTGAAAGCAGCCTGGGTTAGTTACATAGCAAGTCTCTAAAAAAAACATACACCAGCCTAGTGAGATGGCTCAGCAGGTGAAAGTACTTGCTAGGCAAGCCTGACAACTGGAGTTCAATCCCAAGTACTCACAGTGGAAGGAGAGACAGTGGCCCTCTAAGTTCCACATGTACATCATGACATGTACATGCCCTACCTCTCTTACTTACACTGTAATAAGTAAAATTTAAAAATTAAAAAACAAAATAAAAACCTACCAAAGAACTTAAACAAACAACAAAACAAACAAAATAACTAAAAAGCCCACCCAAACCCAAAATGAACAACACCACCCGCAAAAGTCAGATCAGTCTTGAAAAAGAAGAAAAAAATTGGAGGCATCCCATTACTGATTTCAAAACATACTATGAAGTTATAACACCAAAACAGCATGATTGTTGTATAAAGGCAGAGAAATAGACCAGTGGAAGTGGATAAACAGTACATAAATAATTCTATACAAGCACCACAAACTGATTTTCAGTCTGGGTGCCAAGAGCACAAGGGGAAAGGATTCTGAATATTCAATAAACAGTATTGTGAAAGCTGGGTTGCTACCTACAGAAGGCTGGACCTGGACTTTTGTTAAGCTTTCCACTTTCTCTTTGGTGAGGGGCAGGTGGTGGGGATGGGTGCTCAATCCCACGCACCAGTGTTTGTCTTCAACTATACAAAGAAGCATGGTGTTATGGACTTTGTTTAATTCCTTGGAAAGTGTGGCCAGAAAAGAAACATATTATATTGAATCTAAACTTGTCCAGTTTTTTTTTTTTTAGGTTAAAAAAAAAGTTAAATATGCCAATTTTACACAATTGAATTTAATTTGCTGAAATCTCATTTAGACTAATTTGGGGGAAACAGTCTGAATTACTAAATGTCTGAGTCACAGTATCACTTGGTATATATTTATTTTTTACAATTTCCATACAGGTATGTATTGTATGTTTAGCATATTCTCCCCACATGCCTCCCCATCCCCATTCCCAGTTTGTGCCCTTTATTACCCTGGACAATTTTGTTTCTACTTTCATTTTATATACACATACATGATTTTATGTGACTCTATAAAATATAGGAACCATGAATGAGAAAACACATATAATTGTATCATTTTTCAAAGATGCAACTTTATTACATCCAAGTGCCTTTCACAGGAAATAGGTGCAGTAAGGGAAGCTTGGTGCAGGTCCATGAAGGAAGGATGTTATAGCAGTTTATAATGGACCTACAAATATGCTGGGTAAAATTAAGCTTTAATCCAATTCATCTTCAAGAAGACTTATGCACTGTGTTCCTTTGTTTTTAATACTTGTTTATTCTTTGACTATTTCATTCATTGTATATACTGAATTTTTGGTCATTTTCACCCTCCCCCCATTATTCTCTCTCATCTTCTTCTCCTGCTGAAACTTATTCTTCCTAACAAACCCCTTCATATTTTGATTTTTTAAAAAAATCTATTGAGTTTAATTGTAGTTGCTTCCCATAAGCATGGGCAGAGGCTGAGTTAAGGGAACACGGGCAAGTTATCAGTGGTCGCACCACTAAAGAAAACAACACTCCTTGCCCTGGTACCCATTAACTGTTTATAGTCTGTCACTGAAGGGTAGGACCTCATGAGCCCTTCTGTGCTGGGGTGTTGACTAGCTTAATCTTGTACAGGTAACTGTAAAAGCCACGAGTTCATGAGTGCAATGGTCAGGCCATATCCAAAAGCTAGTACTTCACAGCAGTCCTCCCTACCTGCTAGCTCTTACATAACTCTTCCTTCTCTTCTGTGCTATTCCCTGAGCCTTAGAGGGAGAGGTAGAGATGTCTAATTTAGAGCTGAGTGTTCAAGTCATTTATTCTCCACACTTTGGTCATTTTTGAGTGTCTGTATTAACCACCAACCACTGTGAGTGTGCATACTTTTAAGCAGCTTTAAATAAATAAGTCTTGCATATATGATTGGTTTCCCTAAACCTTCTTTTAAAGAGGGCAGGTGTATAACCAAAGTTGACTTGTCTGAATTATCTCTTATTCCAAAAGAGTAGAATCCAAATTAACGATGCTGACTGTTCTGTTCCCAGAACTCAAGGTCAGTCACTAGGTTGACGGAAATCAATGGAGATAGATTCTCATAAGTGTCAGAGAAGGGCCGATGTGTTTAACAAAAATACACGAACAGGGCTTGAAGGAATGAGGCTGGTTTGCATCTATCACGCATATACTGATTATGAAGGTTGTTTCAGAGGCCAAGTTCAAACACAGTTCTCAGTAATACCTAGCCTCAAATCAGTGGTCCACATCCCCTAGAGCTGCCTCAGGAACAACCTAATGGAAATGTACCAATTCTACCTTGTTTGTGGTTTTAAAAAAAGGCTTGACTATGCTCATTTGCCTGAAAAAAATATAGAAGGTCCTCAACTTATAGTTTTGACAGGAGTTTGCAATATGACAATGGTGCAAGAATGCTATGCATTGAGCAGAAATTCTATTTTGAATATTGAATTCTCATCTTTTTCCAAGCTAGTGATGTGAGCTGCAGTCCTCTCTTATGCTGCTGGGCAGTAACAGGGAGCTGCAGTTTCCAGTCAGTCACATGATCCTGAGTGGAAGAACAGGGACCTCACAGGATACTGCGTTTCCAAGCTCTTATGTTCTACAGGTTCAGTGTATCAAATGCATTTTTGTCTTCTGATCATTTCAATTTTCAGTGAGTTTAGTAGGGTATAAACCCATCACAATCTGAGAGGCAACTGTATATTTCTATAGAAAGATCTTTTAAAACTCACTCCTAGGAATATTTTCTTGTTTTTGAGCTTCTATACAAGTGGTTTTATCAATTTTCTGCTTACCTTAAACTCTAGGAGGTAAATAGGTGGGTGTGGAGATGAAGAAAAGGACTAGGATGGGGACACAGCGGCAACACAGGCTGAGGCACTTCAAAGAAACTGGCACTGAGCTGTATTAGTTGCTCTTGTTGTTGTGATCACATATCTGACAAAAAACCAACTCAAGGGGGGAAGGGTTTACAATGGCTCACAGTTGAGGAGATACAATACAGCCAGACAGAGAGTGAAAAGAAGTGGGGCCTGACTACCAAACCTCAAGGACTCCAGAGATTTACTTCCAGTGAGGTTCCACATCCTAAAGGTTCCACAATCTTTCAAAACAGCACCACCAGCTGGGAACCAAGTGTTCAAACACACGAGGCTATGGGGAGGGGAGTGTCATGTTCAACTCCCCTGTGGTGTATGGCAAATTCTGTCCCCACTGGATTCATTCCCTGGCCAGTGTATCTTTCCGATTAAAGGCAAGGGACATATACAATTACATTGTTTTCCTCTTTTGTTGACTTGATACCAAATCCCTCTTTATGACCTTTGTTTTCCTCTGGTTCCTCTGTTGTTTTTGAGAAGTCCCGTAGGATTTAACAAAAGGGCAAGTCTGGTTAGGCTATTCATGTTTCTGCTGAAAGTGGGAATGAAATAACAATGGATACACAAAGTATGGCAATTAGTTATTAACAGACCGTGGAGGGGACTGTTCCGTATGTTCACCACTGACCTGTGACTCCATGCTTTTGTGAAAATGCCTAAACCTGTACATAAAAGGTGGTTGTGCTGTGTGTACGCTGCAAACAACTAAACAATGGATGAGTGACATCTTCCCTGGTACCTTGCCGTCTAGGTGTCCTGGAAGACTGGGATCCTCTCAAAGTTCTGTGACTGACATCACTCTGGTTGCAGCACTCCTGCCCACAGGCATGTTCTTTCACTTGTTGTGATGTCCATCAAGACAAAGCTACCTTCCTGGCACAGGCCCTCTGCATGGCAGGAGTTTTCTAGATGTCGCCCTAGATGTTGTTATGATTTTTCCAAAGCCTTGGTAGAATCATTTGCTTAGGTAAACAGAAGGTCCTCGACTTACATGGTTTGACTTCGACTTTTCCAATTTTACAATGGCACAAAAGCAGTTAGGCATCAAATAGAAATGTCATTATGAATGTTGAATTCTCATCTTTCCCCAGACCAGTAATATGAGGTATGGTTCCCTCACATAAAGGTGGGCAGTGGTATCCACCCAGTGAGCTGTGATTTTGCATAGTGCTATTCTAAGCGGAAACTCTCTGACTTTGTGCTTGGTTGAGATTCATTCATTCAGGAAATACCTTTTGAACACCTACTATGGGTGAAGGATGGTGCTAGAAATCAGGATACAGGAACAAGATGCACTCCCTACATACAAGCTGCTCTAGTGGGAGAGAGCCAGACATGTAAACAAATAATTAGAGCACAATGTAATTAGCACTAATGGAGGCGTGTGCAAAGAGCTCTGGCGTGCATGCAGCAGAGGCGTGACTACCTCAGCCTCACTCACAAGCCTCCAGCTGTACCAAGACTGTTAATGCCACTGCTGTATCTGCAAAAAGGAGGCATTGCCCACCAAGAACGATGCTTCACCAGTTTAATGTACTATCACCCCACACAGTCACACCCTCCATCCTGAATAATGCCATTCCTGTTCTCAGAAGCTCTTCCTTGGACCACAACTGAAACAGCCTGGGCATGGTTTGACTTGATTGCACTTATGGCAGGCTGGGTAGTGGCTGTGGATAAATGCCTGCATCTCACTAGGATCCTTTCTGGTGCCTTTCCTTCACAGCCTGCAGCAGTCTAGGCTGCTTGAGTAGCCATGGCAACGAAAGTCTCTCTTCATCTTCCACAAGTGCATGGTGCTTCTTTGCTGAGGTATACAGGTCCTTAACCAGCACCCCAGACCAGCTACAGGCTCTGGGACAGTTTCTCTGAACTGTTTCAATGTCCTCATTTATTATAGGAACGGACAACAGGCTAGGGGCCTGTGGAGTTATACTCGTTCAGGCCTAATCCCTGGTTAGCCGTGGACTTCAAAGAGCTGCAGCCTGTAACTTCTCAGTGTGAAAGAGACAGAGGAGGACCCAAGTGTCCAGGTTGTCAGTTGCCAAGGACAAGGTGGTCACACAGGAGTGGTAGGCTGGCAGTTGGCTCTAGATAGATTAGAACATGCTGATTGTACAATAGCCAGAATGACAAAGAGGCTTGTGTGAGGCAAGAACTAAGAACGTAGGGATGTACAGACTGGAGAGAGAAGCGTAGAGACCAGATTTGGTGACTAGTGCTACACAGAAGGAGCAGATGGAGTCTCCATGGCCCCTTTGCCTCAGTTGGACCAATAAGTAGAAGAGAAAAGATCTGCCTGCATGTTTCTGCAAGACTCCTCATTGCCTGGCCTTCCTGAGGGTAGAGGGGTGGTTGCCTCTGAGGAGGTGAGCTCCCTGTCAATACAGATAATCAAGTGACAGCTAGATGGTCCTTAGGTAGGCATTCAAGGATGGGATGGGGCTTCTGATGTTCCACCCTTACCTCACTGGCAAGCCGCTGGTTTGTAAATAACTATTATACTGACACCATAAACCTTCCTTACCTGTGATGAAGGACGGCGGAGCCAGTGTGCCCCAGAGCGCTGTGTTCAGACTTCTTTTCTATACTTGCTCTTAGCTGCTTGACAACTTTCTATGGATTTTAGGGGCTTCTTACTCTTTTCATAGCCACTCTGTGAATTAAATGGAATAGGGTGGATTACAGAGGTAGAAACTTGTAAAGAGAATTTCCAAAGGTTTCTGGGGGGTTCGAGGCAGAGTCAAGCTGGATGCCAGGATTGTACTGCTGGTCCAACCAGTGTGTGCTCATGCATCTTCTTGTCCAAGGTGCTTCACCAGAAGAGGTGGATGATGTCCAGAGAGGGGTTGTCAGTCAGCAGTACAAGGCACTGCAGAAATAGCACATAACTACAGTCAGTAGAGTTTCCAGAAACTAATGGGAAAAAAAAAGGTGGCTGTCAGCTGTTCTCAGCTTGGGTTTTGCTGTTTAATAAACACTGAGGCTCTAAAAGAAATTTGCTAATGGCAGGTGACATGATTACATAGGTTCTGAAAAAGTGATTTGTGCAAATGGATCTGGGTGGGGTATGAACTGGATAATAAAAATGTCTAATAAATCATAGCTGGCTTCCTTTAAAAGTCTTAGTGGGTGTGTGGAGATGAGACAGCCTGGCCATTGAACCCAAGCTGCAAATCGGGCAGGCAGAATGTTTCTGGGGGAAATTGAAATATCCAGTGTCAAATAAGATTTTGCTGCTCCAATTCTTTTTAAAAATATTTTACTATTTTTATTTTATGTATATGAATGTATTGCCTGCATGTATGTAAGTGCACCCATGTCATGAAATTCCTGGAGAGGTCAAAAGAGGATGTAGGATCCCCTGGAACTGGAGTTATAGACAGTTGTTAGCCACCATGTGGATGCTGGGAATTGAACCTGGTTCCTCTGCAAGAGCATTCAGTATTCTTAACTGCTGAGCCATCTCTCTAGACTCATGCTCAATTCCTTATTCAGGCCCCTGGGGAATAATATATCCAACATGACAGTTTAATAAGCCCTTCCATCATCTACTGAAAGTCCCTCCTCTCTCTTCTTAGAATCACAATGTCTTCTTTAATTAAATTCAATGGAAGCAATAGTTGCAAAATTGAAACCATACTATACGTATTATGTGGTAGGATCTGCAATGGGTTGCAGCTTTCTATACAGAAAAATCTAAGATTCCCCATACTTTCCCAATCTTTGTCTCCAAGTGAACCATGAGGCTAACAGAACTTGTAGCATCTTACTGTGTCTTTCTAGGGGCTGAGGTGAACTTGTGTCTTCAATCCATGGTCTAGTGGGAAGGAGAACACAGCTTTTTTGTTCCCATTAGGAACAGTAACATGAAGCCTGATCCTTGTTCATCTGTGTGATTAGGCAAAGGATGGAGCATTAGGAATTGAAGAGAACTGATCATAGAAAGGTTCATCAGACACACAACCCATCTTGCCTCTGGAAGAAGCCAGAGGCCACAAAGGAACATCTATGAGGATACTATAACCATGACCTCTTCAGAGTTAGGATTCCAGCTCAGACCAGCCTATCCTAATATGAATCAGACCTAACCTCTAGGGAAACAGCCAGAGAGTCAGTGAACAGAGCAATGATGGACATTACTGGGCTTTGATTTTGACAGCAGGACAGTTCCCCTAAAGCCAGAGTGCCCTTTTCCTGAGCAGTACACCATCTGTGCCTCTAGCCCCAGTCCTGTCTAATGTAAATAAATACAACAGAAGTCTCTGGGAGCTGATGGGACTATAGCTCAAGTTGGGCATAGGGGCCACATCGGTGGTGGTGGTGGCTATGCAGACATAGGCATTTGAGGCTGTGGAAGGTCCTGGTCCTCTTTCAGAACCCTGATCCAGTATTAACACTGCATCCATCATGTGGTCTTAGAATACACAGGGCACTCAGCCATCTTGGATAGATCCAGTATCAGAAAGCTCCATCTTTATACAGAACTCCTTTCATTTCCCACCATGGGGTTTGGTCTTATATCTTGAGCTATAGAAAATAACTCTAATATCTTCCAAGGGCCACTACCTTAATATTAAAGGCAGATGCCCCATCTCACCTGAGTCTTTTCTTCTTGTGACATGGTTTTCAGACCCCCACCCCCACCAGCCACATTCTTCTGTGTACATATCACATTTTCCTTGCTGTGTTTACAAATACTGTGGTGGCAAATGGGAACTCAAAGCTACTCTGAAAGAGGCCTCCTGTCCTCAGTATGCAGGAGCTCAGAGCCTTGAGAGGATACCTCCCCTTTTAGTCTTTGCTCTGGATGAACTGTTCTGCCCTGCGCTTCCACAGGAGAAGGAGGAGGGGGCAGAGGAGGAAGCCTTTCAGAGTAGAGCTAGAGAGGGTAACAGTGCTGTGAGAGCCAGACGTGGGCTAGAAAGCCAGAAGTGGCTATCATGCTTAGGGGCCTGATGTTCATATGATACATGCCACCTTCCCAAGTCCAGTGGTCTGAACCCCTCCCCAAATCAAGGCAGGGTTCCAGAAGGACACAGCACCACCATCTCCTCCTCAGTCCTTTCTTGCTCAGGAAATTCAACATGGCTGTCACGACTGCAATGACCTCACCATGTGGGGTGAGGCTGACTTACAGTCTCTGAGCACGATGAGCTCACTGGGAGTCTGGCCAGGCAAGGCTGGCAGTGGGGGTGGGGGTGGGGTGGGGTGTGGAGATGAAGGGCTTTTGCTGGCTGTCCTTGCTCGAGTTTTTTAAATGGTTTTCCTGAACTAATCTCAATCATTTAGAAAGGCTGTAAATAGGGTGAAAAGACCTTTCATTTTGCCAGAACTGTTTTGGAATATGTAGCTGGTGTGATGCTCACAACTCACCAATATGTTAGCATGCACACCCTACAAACAAGGTTGTGTTTCTGTGGGGCTAGAAGAAGCAGAAAGTGAACGATTCATCACTGGCAACAGATCCCATTAGGCTTTCCTTGTTGCCCTATCATGATGCTTACAGCAAAAGACTCCAGCCCAAGACCACATGGCTTTAGTTGTCAGACCTCTGTAGTCTCCTTCTGGAACTCCTTGACCTTTCCTTAATTCCTAAGAACTCAAAGCTTTGAGGACCACCAACCATGTTCTTTTTCTTCTTTTGTTATCCCATGTACACGTGTGTGATAGGCATGTGTGCATACACATGTTCACATGTTTGTGGACACTTGTGCATGCTTGTGTATGGGGCCTGAGGTTGAAGTCAGTGTCTTCTTCAATCACTCTCTGCTTTATTTGTTGAGGTAAGATCTCTCACTGAACTTTGGAGTGCACCAATTTCCATTGGTCTAGCCAGTGTGTTTGTATCAGGGATCCTCTGCCTCTGCCTTCCCAGCATTTACATGGGTTCCAGGGATTTAAACACCAGTCTTCAAGCTCGTACAGCAAGTGCTTTATCCACCAGGCATTTTATCCTCCAAGCCATCTCCTGAACCTTTCCTTTTATTTCTTTGTGTGTACATATGTGTTCATGTCGGTGTGCACACATATGCATGTGGAAGCCAGAAGTCTATGTTGGGCATCTTCCTCCATCACCTGCCACCTTCGTTTTTGAGACAGAACCCTTCACTGAACCTGGAGCTCACCTATATGGCTACGCTGGCTGGCTGGTGAGCTCCAGGCATCCACTGTCTCTGCCTCTTCATTTCTGGGATTATGGATGTATGTTGCTGTGCCTGACTTTTTACACAGGTTCTAGGGATCGGAACTCAGATTTTCATGATTGTGCAGTAAACAGTTTACCTGCTGAGCCATCGCCCCAGCTCCTGGATAGCTATCTTTTTAAAAAATATATATTTTATGCATATGAGTGTTTTGCCTGCTTGTATGTAAGTGCACCCATGTATGCAATGTCCACAGAGGCCAGAAGAGGGCATTGGATCCCCGTAGAACTAGAGCTATGGATGGTTGGTAGCCATGTGGGTGCTGGGAATCAAACTCAGTCCCTCTATAAGAGCAGCCTGAGCCATCTCTCCAGTCCCCTGGCCAGCTGTCTTGATGACTGTCCCTCAGGTTGATATTGTCTGATGTTGCCTCATGATTAGAATCAGACTGTACATTTTTGGTAGAAGTTTTCCAGAAGCCTCTTGTTGCCACTTCTTATGAGGTGGCATAGGATTCTAATTTGACTGAGAACTGGTGATATTATCTTTTTAAATTTTTTTTGTCTTTTTAAGACAGGATCTCCTGGTAACCCCAGCTGGCTTGGAACTTGCTGTGTAGACCAGGCTGCCCTTGAACTCACAGAGATCTGCTTGCCTCTGCCTATGCCACCACCCCTGGCTGTAGAGTTAGTTTTGATCACTTGTTTGCAGTAGTATCTGCTGGACATCTCCCCTATGAAGTTATTCTCTTCTCTTTTGCTAGAACTACCTGGAAATATTTTGCAATTAAAGTTCGTTCATGTCTTTCTTTGTATCAGGATGAACTCATGGCTTCATATCTTATTTGATAAGTTGTAGTCTATTATTATGATTATTTATTTTGATGCCCAAATTACCTCTATAGGAGTCTCCTCATGCTGCCCTTCTGTGTCCCTTTCGTAGTCCCATCATTCTGAGTATTTTCTTACTTTTGGCACAATAAGACATTCAGGCACATCTGGTACTTCCCTGTGTTGGTCCATACTCAGCAAATTTTCTAGGGAATCTTGACCACCTTCAGTGGAGAATGATACAGAAATCAAGATCTGGGGTGAAGTGTGCTCCTTGGAATAGGGTGGCCCCTGACCCTCTTGGTGGACAGAGTGAAGAAATATATACATGTATGTTTACAAGCAGGAACGTGCACACATACAACAGTTGCAGTCTATCAACCTATCATCTATGTATCTGTATAATCTATGTACCTGTGTATGAATATATGTATGTATGTATCTAAACAACTATGGGTCACAGAGACACTACAAATCTTAGTACCTAGGAATTTGCTTTGCCTTTCATCTTTTTGATATTTGTAGTTCATCTCTCTGAAAGTGGGAAATTCAGCTTGGATTATCTTTAACACATTTTTTGCATGTGTATGTGTGTGTTGAACACACATGTATTCAAATGTGCGTGGGTATGTATGTGTTCAGGTACATGTTAACATGTGTGCACGTGCATGTAGAGGCTAGAGGTTGATGTTGGATATCTTCCTCAATTACTCTCCACCTTATATATTGAGGTAAGGTCTCTCACTCGAACCCAGAACCTGCCAATTTGGCTAGTCTAGGTAGCCAGCTTGCTCTGGGGATCTCATCTCTACTTCCCAAGCCCTGAGATTATAGGTGGGCTTCCACCCACTTGGCATTTATGTGGGTATGGGGATCCAAAGTCTAGTCCTCATGCTTGTGCTCTCCTCAGGGCCACTACCCTGGGGGCCCTTGTGCACTGCCCCTCATTGAGCTAAATTTCAGGCCCGGCTCTCTTCCTTAGCCACCCTGTCATGCAGAGACTACTCTCACACGTTCAGGGTTGGTACCCTGAACTGAGCTGCCTTGAAGGAAAGGCCCCTCTTCCCCACTTGGATACTAACATCTGTTGGGGGCCACTGAATCTGATCCAGCCTAGGGTTCACTCTTCTTGTTCTCCTTTAAGAGTTTTGGGGCTGAATAGTTCAGGAGGGGGAGGGCCAGGAAGGAAGAAGTAGAGACAGGATAAGGAGATAGAATGAAAGAGACAGAAGGAAGAAGAGGAGAAAAGAGGAGGAGGAGGAAGGGGAGAAGGAGAATGAGGAGAAGGAGGAGCAGGAAGAGGAGGAGGAGGAGGCGAGAAGGAGGAGGAGGAGGAGGACAGGGAGGGGGAGGGGGGAGAGGAGGGGGAGGGGGAGAAGGAGGATAGCTTTCTGGAATCCCAACTGCAGAAGCAGGTCCTTTCTCCTCTATTCAAATGAAGGGGTAGGGCTTGCTGCCTGGCAAATGCTGGGTTTTACAAACATCCTGTCTTCCAGACAACCTGAGTGTTGGCACATTAAGGTAGAATGCAGAGGGGGCTGAGGCCACCTTTGGGTAATATATAGATGATTCCATTCTGAGCCACATTAACCAAGTGCTAATTGTGCTTTCTGCATGCAGTTTGGTGCCAGTTGCAGGAATAACTCTGGCACCTGCTTGGACTTCAGACTTGCAGATTAGCTCACATGGGAAGAGTGGCAAAACAGGGAATAATGTGTTCTCTAATAAGCCACTTGGAAGCCAACTCATTTCTACAGTTGGTGTGAGCAAAGGGTAGCTTGATCAGAACAGGAGGCTGTGGATCTGGCACTCAGAGTTCCATGCTATTTTGCCAATCCTTACTGAGCACCCCACCTTGTTTGGCATCTATTGACCCCTATTTATCACCCACCTACTAGAGATAAGACTCGTTTTGTTCCATGTGGATAAACTAGGTTTGAAAAGTCCAGTTTTCTGTGTTTTTCAGTTGGACAGCTCTGATCAGTCAGACCACAAAGCAGAAAGGTGGGAAATGGTTTTCTGCCTTTATGAACAGTTCTCAGGGCTGTGGTTGTCAACGTGGGGTCCTGGGACTAGCAGCGTCACCATCACCTGGGACATTGTTGGATATATCAGTCCACTGAATCCACAGGCCATCCTAGACATACTTTATCAAAAATGGGTAAGGTAGTGGTACTCAGGAGTATGTGACTAGGTACTTGTGCATGATAAAGTTTGGGAAGCACCAAATGCTTTAGAAAATATGGCTCAATGCCCTGTAGCATGAATGAGCATTAAGTGACTCAAGTGGTTCCTGAGATCAGCCTGAGCCTGACACTGTAAGCTCTGAGGGTTGAATCTGAACAGGGCAGCTCTTGCACCCAAGAGCATCAGACAAGCACACATATGGACAGCTAGGAAGAAACAGGAAAGTGCTCACAGGGAGACTCACAGAAAGTATCTCCTTAGGTAGGGAAGTCTAGAAGGCCACTGTGAGCCAGTGAAATAGACGCCTCAGTCTCCCCACCAGGGAGGCCAGGGAGTGCTGACTGGACAGAGATATAGAAAGAGATGTTGAGGACCTGTCCCTCATCTGCTAAAGGGGGAGGAAGAGGGAGAAGATGCAGCAACTCCAGTCACTGAGCATCTCCTCTTCCTTTCCGGTGTCTGCTCAGTCAGCTCTGGAGGAGGGGGAAGGCTCCTCAGCATAGGATGTCTGTTTGTGATCCAGTCGGGTGGAGATAGCATCATCATCATTTTCCAGGGGCCAGATATGTGCAATATTAAAAAATAAAGCATGTATGATATGCTGACAGCACTTAATGGGTAATTCAAGGGGCCTTATTATTCCCATTTATCATGTCTGGCTGGCGAGGTGCTGAGCCCTGGCACACTTGCAGAGCTCACGTACCTTCGTTAATTTGGGGTTTTCCTTTCTCTTGGAGATGAAAACTGGTAGCCAAGCCCCTGCTTGGGTGGTTAATTGTGACACTTAGTGCTGAAGGGCAGTAAGGATACAGTAGAGGGGCTCTCTGCAGGTAGGGGACTGGCCCATGGCTCTTCTGGGGCTGAATATAGCTCACAGCCTGAGTTCTCTGACAGCAAAAGCAGCTGGATTTGGCACACCCAAGCCCAACACAGACAGGGGATGATGTGTGCCCTCTAGTTCTACCAGAGCTAGGCCAGAGATTCTGTGCTATGGTTTTGAGATAAGGGAACAGCTTCATCACTGTGAAGTATCTCTCAGTGTGCGTGTGTGTGTGTGTGTGTGTGTGTGTGTGTGTGTGTGTGTGTTTCTACAATGTGCACACACACATTCCCTTACCTATTGGGCAGGCATTGTTCACTAAGAATATAAAGTCAGAAATGAACATACTCTGTCTGAATTAGTTAATAGGAAACTACAATTATTCTCATGCAAACAGTGTTGGTGTAATAACTCAGAAGTGCAGAAGTGAAGGATGTTGAGTGTGAAATCTGGTTATGTCCTCGGAGGTTTGGGAAAAATCATGATTTTTATGTTTTAATGGTCCATGCATTAATTTGCCACACAGTAACTGAACAGCTTTCAATGAAGCACTCTCTGAGAAACAGACGGGGATATGGGATGGTATTTGCCCTGGAAGACGTCTTTTCCCCTACAGGGACAGCACAGGCTAAAGGACAGGGTCAGGTGACATCCGAGGAAGACGAAGGGCACATTTGAGGGTACTCTGAGCACTCAGGGTCAGGAACTGTCCCTTAAACAAACATTTGATGACTATATAAGTTTAGTCAAAGAGCCAGTATCCATTTCTCTGCCTCAAATCACAAAGATTTCCAAGCTCTCAGCTTCCATCTGGGCACCTACATCCAGAGGCTCAATCTGCCGTACCAGCTGCCAGCTCTCTCCTGTGTGTATCATCTCTGTCACATTACAAGGCACCACTGTCTCCATGCAGGACCTTCCTCATTCCCACTGATACAATAAGCAAAAGGTTCCTAGATTTGTTTTTTCCTTCCTTCCCTCCCTCCTCACTCCCCTCCCTCCCTCCCTTCCTCCCTCTTGACCCTGGCTTATTTTCTTAGGACTGCAAATCGGGCCACCCAAACCAATAGAAATGTGTTGAAGATCAGAAGTTCAAGATTGAAGTGGTCATGTACTACCCTAAGACCTTCAGGAGAGGATCCCTAGCAAATCTTTGATTTCTTTGACTCACAGATACATGCCCCCAAACTCTCCCTCCATCATTGTGTGTTCTTGCATCCTTGCATCATCATAAGGCTGCTCTGCATTTTATAAGGGTATCAATTGTGTTGTGCATCCTACTTCAATATAGCCTCATCTTAATTCATTACATCAGCAATGTCCCTATTTCCAAATAAGGACACATTCTAAGGTATGGGGATAGACTTTAACAAATCCTTTATAGGGGAAGATGTAAGTCAACCATAAATAAACACCCAGAAAACATATCAGTTATCTCCCTCAAACAGGCTGGATCTGGGTGTGTCTGATGTTGGGATGTCTTTTCCTCAGTGAATGCATAGGGAATGTCATTACTCAAAGTCCATGGAGCACAAGTATCTGTGGGATTTACCAGCCATTCATGCTGAGCTGCTACCCACACTCTGATTCTCAAAGCCAGTTAGCTAAGCAAAAGGATAATGGGATTAAGCACTTTTGCAGGGGGCACTTGTGACTTTCAGACTAGGATGCTAACTGTGGAAACACGTGACTGACTGAGCTATCACTAACTCTGGTCAAGGCAGATATCATAAGTATGTGCTATGGAGAACTGAGGTCCAACAAGGAGCAGATTCAGTGGACCATGTCTTTGCATCTGCTGTATATGTGCTGAAAGTTTCTTTTTCAGTCTTTCTCTCTCTTTCTCTCTCTGGTTGTTGGTGTGTGAAGTAAAAGGAAACAGAGAGGATACCTCTTGTCTGGTGTGAAAATGATCACCCAAACAATGGAATGTCAAAAATGATGCAGAACGTAGTGGGAACTCCACATGTCACAGAAAACACATGCAATGATGGCTGTGTGGAGTGAAGTCAATTGCATCCCCTGGCTGTGCTCCTTGACCCTGGCTTTGACACAAGTGACCTCTTCTCTTCCTGGGCCCCTCTCTTGGAAATCCCTTGTCTTTTCCTGGGAAATGCCCTGGGTCAAAGGCACTTTCCAGAGTAGAACTTTCAGTTGCTCATAGACTTCTTCCTGGCCTAGTTGCTAAGCAATGATGGTGCTCACCAGAGGGACTGCTCCTGTGCAGGGCTCCCTGTTCACCATCCCATCGCAATTTAAATTCCCTGACAGGCAGAGGCAGTCAAGCTGTTCACTTGAGATTGCAGAAAGTTAGATTGAAATACAAGGAATATCTAATGCCTGGAGCCCTTCATAAATTTTACTTTGATAGTAACTGAGAGAGAGATGGAGAGAGAAGCATCTAGAAAGTGATGGGGGGGGCTTGCAATTTAGACCTCTATAGTCAATTTACATTTGATCAGTGCATTCCATTCCTCCCTTATCCCCCAGTGTGCATCTACTCTCCATCCTCACTCTTGTCTTTCTGGCACTTTCTACATATCTCTCTTCTTCCATCATTTGGTTAGTTTACTTCCAAGATGAGAAGTAGGAGGAACGTGGTCTTGGACTATTTACCTAGACCACACAGGTTCCACATAGCCATATCCCCATGCCTTCCTCTCTCAGAACAGCCTGCGACCCTCTAAGGGCCTTGGCAATGCAAGAGTCATAGTTGTGTCAGTAACAGCTGGGCAGTGTGCTGGGGCCCCAAGTGGATTTTATGGGATCCCCGGGCTGTTCTGTATCCAGCAGGAGCCCCAAGGGAAGCCATGCCCCTCGGACTCCCCAGGGTAATGGCCGCTAAGGTGTCAGGGAGCTTGGCAACAGTTCTCCAGCTGTGGTCCAGGAGGCAACAGAATGAAGTGCAGGGAAGAAGGCTGCAGGCTCTGCCTCTCTGGAGATTTGATTCTGTGATTAGTTCGCTCCTTCAATCTCCTTTCTTGTCACCTTTGAGACCTGCATTTTTAGTTTCGGGGTCCTTACATTAAAAAAAAAAAATTCCTCTTATTTTTTCTACTCCCATTTTTTTTTTTTTTTTCTTTTGAGATTGGATCTCAGTGTAACCCCGACTGTTCTGGAACTTGCTATGTAGACAAAGCTGACCTTGAACTCACAGATATCCACCTACCTCTGCCTCCCAAGTGCTGGTAGTAAAGGCATGCACCACTATGCCCAGCCCCTTTATTCCCAATTTATAAGAAGCTATTCTCCAGGCCTTCAGCTTTTCAGGTCCTGTTAACTGGAAGGACTGACTGATACAGGTGGACTAGGGACCTTGCAGTCTAAAGCAGACAGTCGACCAACACAAGTTCATGCAGACAGACTAGCCTCTGTGGGTGCCCCCAATGGCAGGTGGAAATGAAACCAATGTACTCAGGAGAGTCGCAGGTATACAGCTCCTGCCTTCTAGGAACTTTCGCTCTTAAGTACATTTGTTATACCCAAAGTGCTGTTAAGGTTAGGACAGTCAGCTCAAGGACCCTAGGTATGGAGGGGAGTCAAGAGTGAAATGAGGGGCTGCCAAGATGGCTTAGGGGTTAAGAGCATTGGCTGTTCTTGCAGAAGCCCTGGGTTCAAATCCTAGCATCTACATGGCGGTTAACAAATGTCAGTAACTCCAGTTCCAGGGGATCCAACGCCCTCTTCTGTCCTCCATGGGTACTACATGGCATTGGCACACTAACACATATGCAGGCTTAAAACTCATACACATAAAATAAAAAAATAAAATAAAAAAGAATGAAATGCAACCACTTCATGCCTATGAGGATAATAATAATAATAATAATAATAATGATAATAGCAAATAACAAGTGTTAGCCAGGATGTAGAGTAACCAGAGCCTTACACTGATGGTGGAAATGTAAATGGTGTAACCTCTGTGAAAAACACTTTGGCAGCACCTTAGAAACACAAGCATAGAGATAACAGATGCCCAGTGCTTCCACTCCTAAGTATATAGTCAGACACTCTGAGAGCCGAGGCTGGAGTAGATAGACATCTACACCCTCATGCTCACAGCAACATTATTCCCCACAGCTGAAAGCATTCGGTGGTGTCTGAAGGGAGAAGTGTGGTTTACTACAGAATCCTAATCAGTTATAAAAAGGAAATAAAGCCGGGCATGGTGGTGCACGCCTTTAATCCCAGTACCTGGGAGGCAGAGGCAGGAGACCCTGTCTCAAAAAAAGGAAATAAAATTTGACATGTGGTTCAACATGACTAAAGCTGGAAACATGATGCTAAGTGCAATAAGCCAGAATGACAAATTTGGTGTGAGTCTATTTAGATGTGGTTCCTAGAACAGTCAAATCCACAGAGGCAGAATGCGGCGTACCGATGACCAGTGGATGACAAAGGGAATGGGAGTTATTGTTTAATGGGTTTAGATTGTGTCACAGATGATGCAAAACCTTTGGGTATAGATAGTGATGATGCTTGTATCACACTGGGAATGTGTTTAATGCCACTATGTTGTACATGAATGGTTAGAATGATTATGATTCTATTGTATATAATTTGCTATAATTTTAAAAGAAAGAAGAGTTTGTTGAGATGGCAGAGTGGGTAAGGTGCTGTGAAGCCTCACAACCTGAGTTCAATCCCCAGAACCTATATGGTAGAAGGAAAAAACTGACTCCTGTAAGTTATCCTCTGACTTCCATATGTGCACTGTGCTCTGCACACATGTGGGCACAGACACACATGAATGAATGAATGAATGAATGAATGAATGAACAAATAAATAAAGCAGCAAGTGCTGTGAGGATGGGTTGAAAGGGCTTCCCCAGGCAATGTGGTGGGATAGGGAAGGGGCAGAGGTGAAGCGGCTGTCGGAACATCTAGAGGCACAGGCCTGGCTAGAGGAGGGCAAGGGGCTGTATGTGAATATGGATGCAGGGTGTCAGGTCCACTAAGAAGAGCACAGGTTAGAAATCAGCAGGGCCTTAAAGGGTGTCAACTCCTGCTTTTATTTTCACAGGTGACAAAACCAAAGCCCAGAGATCTTCACAGGGTCTGGAAGGAAATAAAAAGGAGTATGAGACTCCATTGTAGATGTGTCTGTTCAGGCTGGGCATCTCACGGAGATTTATTCTTTGTGTGTGACCCAGTTGTGGAACTCTGGTGTCCCTGAATTGGGCTCCTATATTAAACCTCACCCACCCAGGGCTCAGGGACCATTGTGGAAAAGAGAGCAGAAAGATTGTAAAAGCCAGGGGTCTTACAATGTACATGACCACAAGCAAACAATCTTCCAGGCTTCTGAGAACTTGCTTATATGAACTTACAGCAATGGTGTCAGCATGCACAAGAACCATGCAAACTTAATCAGACAAAAACCCAGCATAGAACTGGGGAAATGGGCAGGAAACCCCAACCTTAGTTGAAGAACTTTTGGCAACTGATCACTTCTGGGTGAGGGAGAGCTGATCTTCTTTAAGGGAGTGGCACTAGATAGACTGAACAGGCTCTAGAGGATGAACTCACATCTGGGTATACAAACTTGAGTTGAGGCCTTAACATATATGACAGAATGCATGAAACCCGGTGGGAGGGGGTACCAGTAGGAGATAGTGTCTAAATGTGATTAAGATTTATTATATGAAATGCACAAAAGTCCAATAAAAATATATGTGTAAGCCGGGCGTGGTGGCACACGCCTTTAATGAGGTAGGCAGATCTCTGTGAGTTCAAGGCCAGCCTGGTCTACATAGTGAGTTCCAGGACAGCTGGAGACCCTGTCTCGAGTTAGGCCAAAGGACTCTCCTTCTGCTCTGTCCCAATGTCCCAAAGGAACTTAAAAGGGGGTGTGGATGGGGCCTGGACCACAAAGGGACTCGCTAGAGGAAGGTTTAATATTCTAGAAGGCAAGGCTAGCTTTGAGGGCATGATAACAAGTGTGTGGACATGTTGGTCCTGCCTGCCATGTTTCCATCTCCTGCTACCTCCTAAATCCACCTCCTTAGAGTGTCAGTGGTCCCTCGTCCCCACCCCCATCCCAAGTTGAACTCAGAAACTGACTGCCTTTACACGTTCTATCTCTTGCTTGTGAAGCAGGAACAGAGGTCTCCTGGAGCTGCTCACCTGAGCAGCTTGAAGCCCTGACCTTAATCTGAGAGGCTGAGGAGGTTGAGAAGAGTATGGAAGTTGCCTCACAGAATAAGTGCAGGATGGGGTCCCAGAAGCCAGCCCCCGGGGGTGGAGTTATTCCTGGATCCCTCCCTCCTGGCAACTATAACTGGCTTCTGCTTCTTTATCTTGCCTTCTGTCAGCATCTCACTCCTGTCTCCCCAACCTTCCCCACAGGAAGCCCAGGGCAGTGGTTCCTGAGGCAGGTGGCAGTGGATCGATGCCAATCATATTCAAAACCATGAGACCAGCTGTCTCAGGTGAGGCAGAGGATCTCTCCTCCACCATTTGATGTTTATGCTGCTCAGGCGTCTCGTGGTTACAAATAGCTCAGTTCTGCACATGTTGATGGCAGCACTGGGACATTACAGTAATGCACCCATTCAAATCAACTGGATGCCAAGATTGCTACAGCAGCTTTTAGCCACGGAACATTTAGCCTTCAATAATAGCATTTCAGGTCCCTCTGGAAGCTTCTTCGCAGATGCACCTGGGATACCTTCCTCCCTCCTCTTTACTACAGCCCTGGGACCTAAGGAGGGACAAAGCATTCCTATTTCTGTTGAGGAAGCGAATTTATATAAGGGATCATCAGGTTGAAAATAAGAGAGTAAGGGCTGATAGATGGCAATGATCTTAATGATAATGATTGTGTGGACAGCCTCATGTTGCTCAGGGATGAGGTCTCTTTAACAGCTCCACTTTATAGATGAGGTCAGTGAGACTGGGAGGCATCTCAGCTGTCCCAGGCTAAAAGAGTGGAACTCCATTCTACAACACCCTCTCCCCAAACCCATGCTTTTGACCTCTCAGACAAGGAAAGTCAACTCAAGGCTAGACCCAAGGAAATCTTCATTTAGAGGAATCTGGCCTTTTCCTTGTCTTAGGACTTTTGTTCTGTTTCCAGGATCTCTACTCTGTGTCCTCCCACCATCCTGTGCAGCACACCCCTTCTAGTTCCTCAGCACCTTGCTTCAACTGGAGCCCCGGTTTTCACCAGCAGCCAGCAGAATTGACACATGAAAGGCCATAATGGCAGCTTTGCCTAAGGTAGGAATTCTGTGAGGTTGTCAAGGCAGAAATAGGATCAACCCAGAGATTGCCTGTGGGCATTCAGGCAACGGAAAACAGCAGGAAGCCTCCCTGGGCTCTGTCTACACCTTCTATTGCTAGCACATTTCATGGAAAAGAAAACGGAGGAGCCTGAAGCAGGTCTTTTCACTATGGCTTACTTCAGCTGCATCATCGGTTACCTAAGTGAATTCTTCAGGACACAGAAGACCCATTGTACAGACAAGAAGACTGATGGACAGAGAAGACTGAGAAAAGTAGGAAGTGGCAGACATGGAAGAGGGTCCTAGAATCCTAGTCCTGTGTTCTTCCTGTTATGTCACCATGCTTTGTTTGATTGAGGATCAGAGCTGTCAAAGTGAACATTTACAAACTTCTCTTGGGACTCAGAGGGTCCTGGAGTCAAACACAAGAATTCAGACAGGCAGCCCTTCTTTCTCCTTCCCGATTCCAGTTTCTCCCCCTTCTGGTATCATTTCCACTGGCTTTTTCTTGGTCCTTTTTCTTTCTCTTTTTTTTTTTTTTTTTTTTTTTTTTTAATTTTTTTGGGGGTCTCAGCTGTCTTCCTCCAGTCATGCAGGTCGGCCAGAACACGCAATTCATCATTCTAACAGCAGAGGGCGCTCCTGCCTTTGGAGACTGAATTGAGTCTTTCCAACCCCCTTCCTCATCCATCACCAAAGTCCTTGCTTCTTTGGAACTGGTGCAGGGTAGGGGAGCACAACAGCTTTGGAGAGGAACTCCTAGGCTGGCAGCTACAGAGCCTGACACATCTGGTTGTTAGCAATCCTGTGCCTTCCTCAACTGCTGTCTCCAAGGAAGCAGAAGAGGGTCAGGTGGGGAAGAAAAAGGAGTTAGCTGGGCTTGGGAGAGAGCCTACTGAAACCTGAGTGAGTCATTTGGGATTAGCGTCCTCATCAGAGCACAGGTCAAACACTGTTCTCATAGGAGTGTCAGAAGGATCAGCTTCAAATAGGGAGACAGAGAAGAAGGGTTTGTAAACTTGGCCATTTCTCCTTGTGACTCTGAGGGGGTCACCAAGCCTTTGTGTGCTGAATTTCTGCATCTCAAGAAGAAATTATTAAAATAAGATCAGGTCTGAAGGCCCTTTCAAGGCCCAAGCCTGGGGTTCCAGGCCTGTACCTTCTCATTATTTCTTTCTGGGGACCACACTGGCCCTAGCATCCTGACATGCCAGAGACAGTGGCTTGGAGAACTTGAGGGACAAGATTGTCTGAGAGAAGTAGAACCGCTTCTTCCTTTCTTCCTGCCCCTGGAGGCCTGACAGCTCCCTGTTCCCCGCTTCCTAGAGGCAGCCAATCTGAGCATCAGAGCACATGCTGCGACCATCTTACTGACTGCTTATGCCCATCAGCCACACTCTGTACTGACTTGGCTCTCACATGAGTGGGAAAAGATATTCCTTCCTTAAGGGTAGAACAGGTGGTGGGACAGGGTGAGGAAAACTCAGCTGTGCTTTTGGCACTGCTGGGACCTCTCTGGACACATGGGAGAAGGCCTTTGACATCTCTGAGCCTCAGTATATCCATCTATGGAATGGGTGGCCTGAGTTATCTTCTAGGCCTTTCCTGTTCTGATGGTTGCATACCCCTGCATCTGTCCCTTTGGAGAAATGGGAGGAAGTGGGAAGAAGGCCAATTCTAAAAGAGATCAAAGGAGGAAGAGTGGAAAGTGCCCTTGTTGAGCAGTGACTTTTGAAGCATGTGCCTCCCTGTCCTACAGGTGGTAGGGATCCTGATGAATTGGAACACATCTTGTCAGTCATCTGAGTGTGTCTCCTGTCCATTCATCTAGATAGAACATAGGAATTCAAGACTTTCAGATATTGAAAATGAAGCATAAGACTGCAGGAATAAGGCCGTGTGTGTGTGTGTGTGTGTGTGTGTGTGTGTGTGTGTGTTTGTGTAAATAAAAATGTAAGCCTGACACTTGTGTAGGTGGCATCATTGGTAAACACTGGTTTGGCATCTCCCACACAGGCCCACATGTAAACACGTGTACTTCGGCAAGCTGGCATCCCCTGCTACATACAGTATCACAATGATCCCTAAGGCAGAGAACCATTACTTGAAGAAGCATGTCTTACAAGATATTAATAAAAGATGTGTCACATTTTAACTTTAAAAACTCTGGAGAAGGAGGGGAGGAGTGTGGTGGGAAAGGGATGGGGAAGGAGGGAGACAGGAAAGGCAAGCCTGATATAAAAGCACTTCCCATGCCCAGGGTTCTGTGTAAGCACCACATTTCAGGACACATTCAGCCCAATTTTCCAAGTCGTTGAAAACACCAGCTCCTGCAGAGAAACTTTATTGATCGGGTACTGCACTTGCTCTGACAGGCCCTGGGGAAGAAGGCCCCCGAGAGACCTAACCATGAACACCAAGCTGTAGAAGGCAGAGTTGGGTGCGATCTTGGGGTTTTGACTAGGAAATGGGTATTCTACTGCTGTGATAAAACACTGAACCAATTTGGGAAGGAAAGGGTTTATTTCAGCTTACAGTACAATCCTTTATGAAGGGAAGCCAGGGTAGGAACTCAGGACAGGAACCTGGAGGCAGGAACTGGAGCACTGACAACAGAGGAAAGCAGCTTACTGGTTTGCTCCTCTGGTCAGTGCCCAGTTTACTTTCTAAAATAATCCATGATCACCTGCCCAGGGGTGGCACCACCCACTGTGGATGGGCCATCTCATATTACTCAATAATCAAGAAAATGCTTCTGAGACATGCCCACAGGCCAATCTGATAGAGGAAATTCCCCAGTTGATGTTCCTTCTTCCTAGTGTGTCAGTTGACAACTACAGCTCTTCAGCACAATGTGGGAACCCAGGCTGGCTTGGGAGGGATGGGAAGGGTTTTGGAAAATCCCTGGGCATATCCTGGATGAACATTCTTGGTACTGAACAGTGTGAACTGTCCTCTACCTGCATAAACTCAGGCTCAAACTCACAGTACAAACCTATAGAAGGACATATGAGGATCTAGCCTCTCTCAGGGTAGGTAGCTCCCTGGACCTCCCCCCAGCTATGGTATTTCTAAGGGTCAGGATTCTACTCTACAAATCCCCTTCTGTCCTCATACAGTCTCTATGCATCTGCCATGGTCCCCTCTCCTTTCTTCTTCACACCATCTCAGTGCTGGGTCCTTAGTGTGACAAGCTGCTCCTCTTCCACTGTCCCTTCTTATCCTTTCATCTGTCCTCCTGTACTTCAGACAGAAGCTTCTAGAATGAAGACTCCACATGAGCACAGTCATCTGAGTGGATGGCATATATTAAGTAAAACTCTGCCAGGCCCTGAGACATGAGCAACTACAGTGATCATAAGAGAAGCTTCTAGAATGAAGACTCCACATGAGCACAGTCATCTGAGTGGATGGGTTTGGCATATATTAGGTAAAACTCTGCCAGGCCCTGAGACATGAGCAACTACAGTGATCATAAGAGGAGAAAATTTTCAGAAGGACAGAGGCTATTCCTGGCTAGACAGTGAAACTGTCAGCCACAGGTCAGACACTGAGCTCCTGAAGCTGGTTCTCCTGGCCCATTCTCTTTGTGACCCATAGTCAGCCCATAGTCTGGGATAAAGTTGAGCCAGTCCCTGTAATCTTTCCCAAAGACAAAGGGACTTTGGAGTCCCCCACCTACTATTGAAGACCTTCAACCTCAAAGTCACACCAGATCTGCAAGAACCAAGAAAAAACCTGGGGGGAAACCTTTTTCTTTCCTAGCTGTCCCAGTCCCCAGCCAGAGCTGAGCGATAGAGCTTTGCTAGGTCTAGCCCTGTCTAGCTCTGTGGGAACCCATTATGAAAAGTAATCTGAAGTACCAGGGGACACAAGGTTGGGATAAGCCAGGAGTGGAGGTTCCTGGCTCCCTCTCCCAGCGCCACCCTCCTCCATGCTGGCTTCTGAGTCCTCTGCCTTACTCCATTGGCTTCTCTGGTGGCTCCAACAGGTGGGAGGTAGATATGCTATTCTCTTGCAGTTGCTCTGGGGAAGGGACTTGGCCCGAAGCCTCCCAGTAAGTCAGAGGCCTAACTGTGTGCCTCTGTGTCCTCCCTCTAAGGACCCCTCAGGGAACTAATTGCAGGCTGCTGGCTCCAGAAGGCCTGGAGTGAGCATTGTTATTGACGTTTACAGTGCCTGCATACTCTGCTGAAATACTTTGAAATATTTTAATAAGTGACTGTGGAGAAGAGTGTCTATGGAACAGCATAGGTTTGCAGCTGGGGAGATGACTCGGTGGTTAAAATGCTTGCTGTGGAAACACGGGGACCTGAATTTGGATCCCAAACACCCATGTAAAAGTGGCAACATGCATCTGTAACTCTAGCACTTGACCGCATGGGGAGACAGGAGGCTCCTGAGGCTAGCCAGCCTAGAGAGCTCCAGGCTCCGTGGGTGGCCTTGTCTCCAAAAAATAAGGTGGAGAGAGATTGAGAAAGACACCTGACCTTGACCTCTGGCCTACAGAGAGGGAGAGAGAGAGAGAGAGAGAGAGAGAGAGAGAGAGAGAGAGAGAGAGAGAGAGAGAGAGAGAGAGAGAATAGCATAACAGCATAGGTTTGACCCTCTGAGCCCTCCTGAGCTGTTCAGGGAAGCTACCAGGTTAACAAAGAGGCTGGGTCAGAAGAGACACTGAGGCTCAGAAATTCATATTTCTCAGAATATCTTTCCTTCTAGAAAATCCCTGGTCTCTATAAGACTGGATTTCCCTAGGCTTTATTTCCACCTGGGCGAGGTCACCTCAGTGCCTGTTTCTTTTGGGGAAAACCCCAGCAAATGTTCCTGTTGCTTTGCAGCCATTTGTGAGGAGCAATTTGAACCTTGAGGATCTGGGTGGCTTGATGTATGAGGAGGCCACCTGGGCTTAGTTAGCAAAGGCCTTTCATACTCTGCGCCATCTCACCTTAAAGTAACCAGGTCTCTTGGAAAAGCATTAAAGGTAGAGTGCTTTTCCCTGCCACTGGGGGATGGTCTTCCAGAACAACAGCCTATAACACTTTAAGTTAGATATAAGGAAGGACTTTCAGTTTTCAATATTTATAGGTAGGATTCATCTGGGCTTTCTTCTCATAATCTTTACTTACAGCATTGATGAAGGGTGAGATCATTCCTAGGTAAATTTTACATAAAGGTTTAGTGGTGCTGAATATTTTAATATCTTGTTAACGCTTTTTCCCCAGCCCTTTCCTGCTTTCCAGGACCATGCTGATGCATGGCCTTCATTTAAAGGTCTCCCTCACTCTCAGCACACACCTGGATCTGGCAACTCTGGCCATCAGTGACTGTCACGCCTAAACGAATAGAGATGACCTCTACGGCTGCCCTGGGTGCAGGGATGCAGTTCTGTGAATCATCACTAAGCCTCCTGTCCCTGCTGGGGCCCCTCTCTGCCACAGTGAGTCAGGTTTCCCAGCTCCAGTGAATTCTGAAGGCGATTGACCTAGTTTTCAGAGTCTAAAGGGTGACAAAACTGTAAGTGGGCGATAAACAGTGTTCTATTAGGAAGAAATAAATGGCATCTTTAAAGGCGAGCAGGCCTCTAAGCTCTTCCTTCTGAGAAGGCTCCAGAGGGAAGCCCTGCCTGGTTGGCTCCCTGCAGAGTGGGCCAGAGCTGCCTGCAGGCTCCTCAGGGACTGCAGGTGCCAAAGGACAGCTGTGCCCATGGGAACCCAAGAGAGGCTGGGGTTAGGCCTGGGCCACTTGGGATATGCCTCATGGCTGTCTTGGGAGGCACAAGTAAATACCAAGCCACCTACCTGTAGGCCTTCCCTTTGAGTAGTTGTTACCTTCTAGGGGAGCCAAGGCTTAGAACAGTGAAATAACTTGCCCATGTCTGCCTGGCATTAAATGGTGTCATGATTGGCTTCAGTTGTCAACTTGACACACCTTGGAAGAAGGAACCTTAACTTGGGAATTATCTCTGATTAGCCTATGGGCATGTCTCTGAGTCATTTCCTGATTGTTGAGTGATGTGGGAGGACCCAGCCCACTGTGGGTGGTGCCATCCCTGAGCAGGTGGTCCTGGGTTGTATAAGAAAGCAGGCTGAGCATAGATCAGAGGAGTAAGACAGTAAGCAGCATTCCTTGGTGGTCTGTGCTTCAACTCCTGCTTCCACGGCAGGTGGTCCTGGGTTGTATAAGAAAGCAGGCTGAGCATAGATCAGAGGAATAAGACAGTAAGCAGCATTCCTTGGTGGTCTGTGCTTCAGCTCCTGCTTCCACATTCCTGCCCTGGCTTCCCTCAATGAGGAACTGTGATCAGGGCATGTAAGTCAAATAAACCCTTTCTTTCTAAGGTGCTTTTGGTTAGTGTTTTATCACAACAATAGAAAGCAAACTAGAACAAGTAAGCCACAGTTGAACCCAATGGTACTTCTTGTCTTTTCTTCTTTTTTCTTTATTATTATACAGGGTTCTACAAGGCCATTTTCATACACTTATATAATGTACTTTGAGTGTATTCCCCTGTATCCCTCTTCTTCTCCCCCCTCCCAACTCCTTTGTTCCCTAGACAGTTTCTCATCTACTCTTGTGTCATCTATATACATGATTTTATGCATCTATAATGTCTAGGAACCACAAATGAGAGAAAACATGAGGCATTTGTCTCTCTGAGACTGACTTAATTTGCTTAATATGATTATCTCCAGATACATCCATTTCCCTGCAAAGGACATAACTTCACTATTCTTTATGGCTGAGAAAAGTCTTATTCTGTACAGAAATTACATTTTCTTTATCCATTCCTCTGTTGTTGGACACCTATGGTATTCCTTTTCAAATTAAGTTCTTTCTCCCTCTAAAGGCCCTCTCCCACCCCAACTTTAACTAGTATGAGACTCAAGGGGGTGTGGTGAAAATGTGGCTTCTGACTCCCTTGGCTTGGGGGGACCTGAGGCTCCACTAGGAATCACAGCATGAGTGCCCAGAGCTTGCCTAGCTGAGGTGAAGCTGAGGAGGGGGTAGAAGTATCCTTCAGAGACCTCCAGGAGGCTGCTTCTGGGGAGTGCTTTTCTTAGAATGGAGCATTCTCCTAAGGGGGAGCTGTAAGGACAAGGCCAACTTAGGACAGAAGGAAGAAGGCAGGCAGCACAGGGAGAGGCCCCAGTGCTGACCTCACCAGACACCCAAAGCCAGGAATGGTATCTGCGGCATTGAGATCTTCCCAAAATGGCCGCAACGAGACCTTCCGCCCCACCTGCAATCTTTGCAGTGGGACATCCTGCATGGGAACTTTGCTCTCTCTCTCTCAGGGAGTCTGAGAGAACTTGCAGCACAGGTGATCCATGCAACCAAGCTTCCCACAAGGTGTTACAGCAGCCTCTAGCTCCCCCAAGACATTTGCTCTTGGATGCCAGCTGTCATACTGTGAGGAAGCCCAAGCAGTCACATCAGAGGCAGGTGTCTGATCAACAGTCCCAGGTGAGGCCAAAGCCGTGTGCAGAAAGGAACAAGTGACGTCAGCCTTCAGTCTCCTCCCCCAGCCTGCATGAGACTCTTCCAATTGAGGCCTGGGGGCTCCTGGAGCAGACTCCTGACTATCAGGACCTATGAGATAGATACAGCAGCTGTTCTCAAAGCCAGTGCACCTGTGGCTGCACAGCTACAGCAAGCAGAATGGGCTGCAATGCAGGATAGCTGAGACAGTATGGGAACAAGGTTCTGTGGGATTTATGACAGTAAAGACGAGAAGGCCAGCTCCTGGTTCACATACTTTTTTGTTCGGTTACTTTTTTGTTGCTATGATAAAAGCAACTTAAGGAAGAAAGGGTTTATTTGGCTCACTGTTCCAGAGGGATACAGTCCATCATGGTAGGGACAGCATGGCACGGCATCAGGAGCAGGAAGCTGGTTGATCTCATGTTCATTCACACACTGGAAGTAGAGATAGTGATGATAGGAGGTGGGGCGAGGCTATACTATGCCCTCAAAGCCCACTCCCAGTGACATACTTCCTCTATCAAGGCTCCACCTCTTTAAGGTTCCATAACCTTGCTAGACATCACCACTAACTGGGGACCACATGTTCTAATACATGAACCTACAGGGGACATTTTTCATTTAAACCTCCACACATGGCACCTCACACTTTACAAGTTATTTTTCCGTGCTGTTGACCTCTTCACAATTCTCATTTTACAGATGGAAAGCCTCATTTTCAGATGATTGCATGGATGTTCATGGGGTAAAATACTGGCCCAAGGTCACACAGAGGCTGATTTGGTTCTGAGGCGACCCCAGGCCTGTCCCCAGTATCCAGACGTTTCCTTGAGAGCTGGGCTGTCTCAGTCCCACCTGGCCTTGCCTGGCCTCACTCAGGCATTGATGAATAAAATGTTACTTACCACCTGGTATGAAGCCATGGATGGCTGGAGACATCACCTCTGCATCATTGGTTTGAATTTTGTGATTTTCATACTGATCATGTGAGAAGAAAAATCTCGAATGTTGTTTAATAAACAGAGTAGAAGGAAAGTAGTGAGATGGCAGATGTGATTTATCAAATGTGGGGAAGAAGTTCATCAGGAAACATCAATCCCAGGTGACTGTTTCAGGGGATGCTGAAGACAAGTGTGGGGACTCAGCTCATCTAGGACTTGAGGAGCGATAGGTGGTGAGCAGGTGTGGGGGTCTTTGTATTGGGTAGCAGAATTTTTTGCATCTTCTCTGTATCTGTAGGAACATCTCAGGAGCTGTACAGCCCGGCACAAACACACCCAGGTCATCAGCAGCTTTGGACAAAGTGACAGACAGATGGACCCCCAGCTGACTCCAGAACTCAGATGCATTATTAGATGTCTGGGCAAAGCTTGCCTGTCCAGTTTGCCTCCTGGCCCCGTGTACATCCCATCTCTTGCTCTGGGAGGTGTCTGAAACCTCATGCCCATGATGTGAGCCCACCTTTCCCCTAGAACGATAGTCTTCTGCACAGAGCTGGCTGCAACTGGCAGCAGAAAAGTAGCTGTGAGGGAGCAGCCCTGTGTGAAGGTGCAGGGCTGTGCTGGGGGCCAGGAAGTTTATCCAGACTTCCCCCAGTACAGACGTGTATCTTCCAAGTTCCTGGTGGGATGCCACTGAAGTAGCTACCCTTTCCCTGAGTCGAAAGGTCAAAAGAGGATGCTCCTTTTGGGAGTTGTCTATCTTTGGATTTCCAGTGAGGAGGGATGCCTTCATCTCTCTGCAGCTCTTCTGCTTTGAACCTTCTAGCCCATGGGAACAGAGTTTGCTTTGCTGTGATGGTCAAATCAGGTGTCTGTTGTCTAGGTTCTGATAACAAATGCTAACCCAGTAGTTCTGAATGGTATTTTATAGATATGGTTAGCTTCTACAACCAGTTGCCTTTAAGTAATAGGGGTGACCCCCCATAATGGGGGTGGGAAATAGTCTCAAGATTGCAGCATCCATTTCTGCCATAGTTTCCAGCCTGATCCACAGATTTCACACTTAGCCTAGCAATCATGATTCAGTTCTAGAAAATCTCCCTTCCCCGCCCCCATCCCTCCCTACCTCCATATCTCCCTGTTTTTTGTATTGCTCTGAGTCCATGGCTGACCAAATTAAAACCCTGAAAATGTCATGTTTATTCTCCATGACAACTCCTTGATGTGGTTACAGGGGTCATGACAATGACAGTGAGTGGAAGGTGAGGCCTACCCAAGAACACACACATTTTCTGAACCAGTGTCCTATGGATACCATCTGCTGTGTGCAGTAAGTGGGAAGTGGTCTGATGGAAAGAGCTGAGGGGCGAGGGTCAAAGGCTCAGGCTTGATGGATGACTTCTTACTAATCTTCTGTAAAATGGGGAGAATTCCAAGAACGCTGAGGGAAATCAAATAAGACTGGGAAGTTAAAACATTTTGTAAAGCAACAGACATCTGTCATTTGGTATGTCATGTTTTTTAAAGTATAGAGTCATTCCATGAATTATCTAGAGCAATTATTGTTTATTGTTTAGGAGAGAATATAGCCAAGGGGCAGAGATAGGCTTGATTCTCTTTCCTTCTAATGATAGTTCAGCACAGTCAAATAGAAGATGAAAACTTCAAGGTCATTTGCCAAAACCAATTAAAATTGTCAGCAGATTTAAAAGAGGCTTAACTAGGAGCACCGCTATGAGGTTGCTGGACTTATTAGTAGGCAGAGAATCTCATTGAAAGGGGTTCTACAGAGTTGTTAGGGCTACCAGGGAGCTAAAGGGACAGTGATAGATCTTTAGCTCTTGAGGTCCTGCATCTTGCCTGCAGGCATCCCTTTGCCTTATTTACTTGACTTTTGGGAGTCAATGAGCCTGGAGATCTAGAGGCTTTGGGTTTCAGAATACCCTTGGACATTGACCCTGAGCAACAGAAAGAGGGAGCTGTAGGCAGAAAGTAGGTAAAGTCTTCATACACAGCCTTTGAGGTCCTTAGGCACCCTTGTCTTTTATTACTTACTTGCCCAACACTAGCCTAAGAGTCTGTATGGTCAAAGGTCAGCGTGTCATGTATGTCGGTGTGTATGATGTAATGAAGAGATAGAGTCTCAAGGACACTCAGTCCACTGGTCACCATTTGTTATGGTCACACAACCATGTGTGCCACATCACAGGCTCCATGAAAAACTGGTGACGGAAGGAAGGCAACGTAAAGGAAGAGAAAAGAGAAGGAAGGGAAGGACAAATGGGACCACATTAACTAGAGAAATAGGAAAAAGCGTTTCTATTCTCCACGGTATGCAACTTCTGCTTGAGGAGGTGAAAAGTACTCGCATGATGTTAACAGTTCACTCCCATCAAACATGGCAAGCTTCATCCTGCAGCGTCTGACTGCTGAAAAACCAGCAACCAACCTTCATGCGACAGGAGGCAACTGCTAAGGAGCAAGCCTGTGGGTGTAAGGTCAGAGGGAGCCCATGTCCGCCCTGGGTGGAGTGTGGTTGGGTGAATAAGGGCTAAGTCTGGAGTGATACAGATTGGAAGCTGCTCCCAAGTGGGATATTGGCTGTGCTCTAATCTCAGACAACCTGGGCAAACTGGGGTAAAAAAGTGCTCCTAGATCCAGCCAAGATTGATGCCTCAGATCCTGCCCATCTCAAGCTGTCAGGGCCCCTCTTCCTTAGAGCACATTCGCCCGGCACAGTCTTGCATTAATTTAGAGCTAATTGTCAGGTAATGAATTCGATTTGGCTCACCATATTGAAATCCCTTCTGCTCCCAGCTGAACACCAGTAAATCATTTGCATCACAAATCTTCTCTTCCCTGGATGCTCAGCTTACCCAAGCTGTTGTTTAGACCCTTTCTGCCTCCTGGTGCTCCCTGGTCTTGAAAATCTCTGTGTCTCCTTGTTGGAGCCTCAAAGCTGAAACTCATGCAAGACAACTAATTTTGGGGAAAAATGTCTTTGAAGTCTATAGAGCAATGGTTCTCTCAAAGTGTGATCCTCTAAGCTCTGAGCACCCTGGTTGGTAGTTGTTGAGATGTGCACAGTGAATCAGAAATTTAGGGGGGCCTGGCACTCTGCAAGTTCTCCACATGTACCAATGCACAGCCTAGTTCTAAAGCCATTGGTCTGGTAAGAACACAATCCTGCATTAATGTAGAGCTAGTTGTCAGGTAAGGAACTGGGTTTACTAGATTCTCTCATGACTCTGCTTCTTCTTAACTCCATGAAAACCTAGGTTCCCTTCTAGGTTTCTTGAATTTTCTTAGAACTTCAGAGTTAATTTTCGACTACTTTTGTATTATCTAGAATTAGGTTCGGTTAAGGAGGAAACACACCACACCACACACACACACACACACACACACACACACAGCTTAAACAAGACCAACATTCATATCTCTAGTGTAAAGAAACTGAGAGTAGATGGTCCAGAATTAATGCTGTGGATCATGACCATCTTACTGTTCTACCCTCCTTAGCATACCACCTCATGACCTGAGATGTCTGCTCAGGATCCAACTATCAGGTCTGCATTCAAGTAAGCAAAAAGATGAAGAAGAGAAGGGCACACCCATTTCCCCCAAAGACACTTCTTGAGAGTTGCACATAGCTTCTCTACCTCAGAGCTCAATGACCAAAGCTTAGTCGCTTGGCTGTACTTGGCTGGAAGGGAAGCTGGGAAATGTGGCTCTTATTCAGGGTGTTCACGTACCCTGTGACAAGTCAGGAAATCCATTTTTGAGACAAGAGAGATGAGCTCTCAATAGATCAGCTTCAATAGAAGCTAGCCACACACAGCAGCCTGTGCAGCTGAGATGCATTTCTGCTTTAGACCCTCCATCCACATTCTGGACATCTTCAACCCTGGCTCTCCAGCATGTTTATTTCAGAAAAAGCATTCTTCAATCACCGGGAATGGTCTTTCCCTGACTGCTGCTGTACCTGCAGTCCTCCATTCCTGTTCTGCTGCCTGGGGCTCCCTCTAGGACCTGTGGACTCTTGGTACCAAGTTGGACTGTGAATGTGTAGAATCCTGGGTATGCTGCTTTGCTGGTAGCTGATGGAACTGGGGTGAATCTCAGCTCTCCTGGGCTGCCTTCTGCCTTTGGGAGGGGGAGTTGCAGATGATCCTTTGGGATTCTCTTCACTTGCATGCTTTCCTCATTGGCTGTTCTCCCCATATATCATGTGGTTGCTGACTGTCCCTGGGGCAGCAAGGCAGTGAAGGCTGACCAGTAACTGCTATAGAACTGGAGTGTTATTAAAAGCAGCCATGGCCTGGAGGGAAGTCTAACAGGGCGCTTGATTTGAATGATGGTTTTAGAGAAACTGACTCTGAAAATGAGACATGTGATTTGTATTCTGATAAGGGGAGATGGCCTGGAGAGTTCTCTAAGGCTGGGCTGATTGGGAGATCATTTGTCTACTCTTGTTCCTCTTTACCCCCAGCTGCCACCCCACTGCATCCATCCCAGCCATCTCACAAATTAAAACTCAGCAAGCCAGCAAACAGCAAACATGGAGGCCACAGAAAGGAAAGGTCACCTGCCAAGATCTTATTGATCAACAAGTGAAATGACAGAATTCATGGTTACTCCCCCTGTGTATAACCTGAGATTCACTGAAAAGCCACCAGTAGGGTGTGCACACTCCTAAGTGAACCTGGATATAGTAGTGATTACCCTGAGCATTCTGCACTTGGAGAAACTCCTACTCATTTGTGAGACCTTGAATGAGACCCTTAACCTCAGCTTCCTCATCTGTTAAATGGACATAATAACTACTTACATGATTCTGAGATGATTAGACTAAAACACTTCCATGAAGTCCTTGACAAGTCTGTGGCTGTGCCATACATTTTCTCTCCTTTCTAGAGGTCTGTGCTTTAGTGGCTTCTTGGATGTGGTGGTTCACTGAAAAGAGTTCCTAGCACTTAAGTCCTTAGTAGACCTTGGTTTGATTGACTGTCTGCCTCACTGAAGTTGTTCCCAGAACAGCTAGCTCAGCAAACCCTGAGCCGAGCTCCAAGATAAACAAGACAGGGCCTTGAACTTCAGGTCTGTGATCCAGCAAGGTAAAGGGAGCAATAATGACAGAAAGTACTGCCACCAATGTAGTGTGGGCTTTATCACATCACCCTGACATGGCTCATCTTCATCTAGAACAAAACAGTCATTGGGCTGTTTGGCAGGATTTGAACCAGGGTAAACCTTACTAGAATCACTGACAAATGAAGTCTCAGTGGTCAAAAGACATCTATGAGTTGTTCACATGAGACAGAGACCAGAGCCATGAACTCAGAGCCTGACTCAGCAGGCTGTAGAAAGTTTGACACGGCCAGGGGATGATGAAAAGAGGGAGTCCCAAGGGGCTGGGAAAGCATGGTCTCTTCACCATCCTCTCTCTAGGGTGGGCAGATCCGGCCAGCTCCATGCAGTGACCTAGCATCACCCTGGAGCCTGCCGCACTAGCTCAGGCCACTGTGCCTTGTCACTGGCTGACTGTGCCTTTCTCCGTCCTAAGGATGGGCTCTGTCTTTCCCGTCTGTGAATTCCCATCTTCTGGAATCCAATTGGGTACTTGTGAAGTTAAATTTAATAGTTATCTTACAATTATCTCACATGTAATTTACCAGTCTAATCATGAACCAGGTCCTGGGAGGAGGGATACTGGTGATATATATGTAAGGGATGTTTCCCTTTCCGCTAGGCATGGATGGGGTCTACTGTAGACTCTTGGGGACCCAGGGATATTAGGGTTGGCCTGGAGAGTAAGAATGACAATCTGACCAAAGAAAGTAGTGCAGTCCAGATATTTTGTGGCAACTCATAGTAGCTGGAGCTAGTAGATACCACGGCATCTTAGGGGATGACTGGATTTAGTTAGGAGGTGAAGAAAAAAAAAACAGGGAGGGAGGGAGTGGTGGTGGCCTGTAGGAAGGGTTGTCAGGATGGGGTGAATGGTAGTGAAGAAAAAGGGGGACTCATACTAGGAGAGTACAAAAGCTTAAAAACCAGGAAAGGGGGCTGGAGAGTTCGCTCAGTGGTTAAGAGCACTGGCTGCTCTTACAGAGGACCAAGGTTCAGTTCCCAGCACCCACATGGTGGTTCATAATCATCCAGAACTCCAATTCCAGGGGATCTGACACCTTTTTTGGGGCCTCCACAGGCATTGCACTCCTAGGGTGCATTTATATACATGCAGGCAAACACTCATACACATAATGGTAAGTAAATCCTTTAAAAAAAAACAAAAACAAAAAAACAAAAAAAACCGGGGCTGGAGAGATGGCTCAGTGGTTAAGAGCACTGACTGCTCTTGCAGAGGACCCGGGTTTGAGTCCCAGCACTCTCATGGCGGCTGAGAACCATCCTTAACTCCAGTTCCAGGGGCGTCTGAAGCCCTCCTCTGACCTTCGCGGCATTGCACAGTAAATCCTTTAAAAAAAAACAAAAACAAAAAAACAAAAAAAACCGGGGCTGGAGAGATGGCTCAGTGGTTAAGAGCACTGACTGCTCTTGCAGAGGACCCGGGTTTGAGTCCCAGCACTCTCATGGCGGCTAAGAACCATCCTTAACTCCAGTTCCAGGGGAATCTGAAGCCCTCCTCTGACCTTCGCGGCATTGCATGACACGGGTGCACTCACATACATACGGGCAATACATTCATACACATAAAATTAAAATAATAAAATATTTAAAAAATCCCAAAACAGGAGAGGATTTTGATGTGAGAAATAGGGGAAGCAGGATGAAGTAAGAGGAGGCCCATGAGTGCTGGAAGAGAGGCCGGAGATGGCTAAGTCCTGGGAGGCAGGGAAGGAGCCCGCAGAAGAGAGGAGACAGCCGCCCTGCTGCCCTTCTCACACGCTCTGACTCTGACTTCTTCAAGTACTCAGCATCTTGGACACAGCCCACCTGTGGGCTACAATGACCTCCCCTTTTGAGGCTTTCACTTTCTTTCAGAAACATTTCTATTGGTACCTATTGTGTTCCCATTGCTGTGGTAGAGCAGGGGCTGCAGAGGGGCATGAGGCACAACTCCAGCCCCCAGAGATCTTTGTCACTGAGGATATACACCTCACAAGTATACATAGCTACCCAACAATGCCTTGCATCTATCTGCACGGTATCACATAAAAATTGTTTTGTTGTACATGAGTTCAAAGTCTCTGACCCTCCTTACTCCCACCGAAGGGGCTGACTGAGAACATTGCTCCCTGTGCTGCTAGGGAAGGGGGTACTACAGAAGGAGGTATGGTGGTTGACATGCCAACTGGGTGGGATTCCTTTCTTTGGCCTCCAGGGCCTGTGGGGCTCGCACACAAACACCCTTCCACCTCCACTAGCTGTAGCTGTTCTGAGGGCAAGAGGCCGCTCAGAGTTCCCGTTCAGTCTCAGGTCCCACATTCCTAATGCCAATCCTTGCTGTTTCCAGTTTCTAGAGGTAGAGCCCACCAACTCCTTCCCCTCGTAGTTTCTCCTTTAGGCCTGGTTCCTGAGACTAAGGAAAGAATCAAAGTGTAGAGAAAGATGTTCAGAATTTCTGGGGCTCAGTTAAGCAGCCTCCGGGTGAGGCTTTAGAGAGGGGTGGAGCCAGCAGCCAGGTATATGGCTATCACTTCAGGGTGTGTCTACCTTCTTCAGACCAGTCACACAGCTGCTTGTCAGAAACCACTTGCACCAGGAACAACTGCGCATGCTCCACAGGCTGGCCTATGGCATCTCCATCATCCCACTCAATAATCTAGACTTCTGTTCCCTATTCTGTCTAGAGGGAAACAGGAATGAGGGCTTAGGGTACAAGTGAGTTTCCTCTATCGATATTGTCAGCAAGCAAAGCTGCTCCTGCTTCCCTGGGTTCTTGGAGGTTGAGACCCCAGTCAGACCTGTCGCCTTGGGAGCTCAGATTCTTCGCAGTGTTGCTGATGAGTTGAGGTGCATCCTCAGGCCGGCCCATGCTTCTCCTCATCTCCCCAGGGCTCCCCAGCCTCTGAGCACCCTTCCTGTGCACAGCCACCTCTAGAGTTTCCTCACTGGATCCTGTGCTGGTGATGTGCTGAAACTCTCTCTGTTTTATACATAGCAATGGAAAATATTGTGAACAAGCATGGACTCCTAGAGAGCCACCAGGGGGTTCATTTAGGTTGGTATCAATTTTGCTAACCACCTGCTCAAGTATTTTCCAACCTGGCCAAGGTTTCGAGCTGCCTGAAGGCCAGGGAATACCTCTGCTGTCTCATGCTGCCCTTGAATGAGATCACATTTCCAGAGGCTGCAGAGAGTTCATGGCATGGTTCTGATGGCCTTGACTTTGGAATCAAATCAAGGTGATATTTCCATGTGTTGCTTGCATGGTTTGCTCATCCATTCTGCCTTACCAGCTGAAGGTTGAGAGCAAAATTAAGCTCTGCAAGGCAGAAATCCTCCGTCCCAGCATCCAGGCATTTTGGACCAGAACCTCCCTCAGGGCCAGTGTCTTTGTTTGGTTTCCTGGATGCTGTCTGCACAGCACATTGTGGAGTGCTTTCTCGCGGATCTCATGTGAGGTAAGCCAGGTTGCTACCTCTAGATGTATATGGACATGGTGGTTTCCAAGGTAATACACACTCTAGCAAGGCCTGAATTCTTTCCTTTGTAACCTCCTGAGCCTTTCCCAGCTGCCTTCAAATACAGGACCCTGCCTCTGCATTGGTTACCCACTCCTGTAAATAGACTCAAGGAAGTAGCACATCTGACCCTGAAGGGGACAAAGCTCATCTCAGCCCCTGTTCTGTCCATGGCCATGCCCTGACTCATTTCACACTTTTTCAGACCAGAACCCCCAGTGCTGCCCACTGATTGGCCATCCTGTCCTCACAGGACACTGGCTATGCCCCTCCACCCAGAACGCCCTCCCCTGCTTACCCTTGTCAAGTCTTACCAACCACGTTTCTCCATATCTGTGAGTCCTGCTGAAGCCCAGATAAAATGATTAACCACAACCCTATTCCTCTCTTGACAGGGAGTGGTGGATTGAATGGATACAGTGAGCATCCCTGATTCCTATGTAGCTATTCACCAGCCTCATTCTAACCACTTCTATCTCATGCTCCATGACATATTTGTCCACCTTCTTTACCTCTTCTCTTCAAGGAACCCCTGGGCAACCTAGGCCAGCTTTGTGAGTGATTGCATGAGAACATGCTTATGATAGTCTAAAGGGAGGCCTGGGTCCATGGTTGAAAAATAAGTCAGAGAGGGGCTGGATAGATGGCTCAGCAGTTAAGAGTACTAGCTGCTCTTGCAAGGACCTAGATTTGGTTCCCAGCACCCACACGGCAACTAACAACTGTAACTCCAGTTCCAGGGGATTTGATACCCCTTCTGACCTCTGTGGGCATTGCACGGCATGGATATGCTTACATACACACAGGCAATACACTCACACATAAGACTAAATGTTTTTTAAAAAGAAAAAGAAGCCAGAGAATGGAGCTTATGCATTCCGGCCTATGGGCTGGTTTTGTTTCTATTAGCCCACACAAGCAGTGGTACACCCTACTTAGAGTAGTCAGGCTAGGCCCAGAATGTGTGAGTTTGAAACTGGACTCTGTTTGTTGACCACTAGCTATGTCATCATATGCAAGTTATTCAACCTCTCTGTAACTCAAAGGTGAATTGGGGACACTCTAGTACCTATTATAGAGCTAATCTTAGGGATGAATAGGTTGATACATATAAAGTCTTTAGAACAGTACCAGGCATATAGTAAATTCTCAATATATTCTAGACAAATGTGGGCTGTTCTTGTAATTCCTCTTACTATTGCAATTCTTGGCTCTCTTGAGATGTGTTGAGTGTTCCTCAGTTTAAATAGTGCTAATTCACTATCTCCTGTACTTCTGTAGGGTCAGTGAGGTTATGGGATAAGGCAGTGACAGTGAATTTACACATCCACTTGACTAGGTCACAGGGTGCCCAGATATTTGGTTAAATATTATTAGGTTAAGTATTATTAAATATATAAATACACTGTGATGATATTTCCAGATGAAATTAAGATTTAATTGATAAACTGAGTAAAGCAGATGGCCCTCCCTAGTGGGAATGAACTTCATCCAATTGGCTAAGAGAAGATCATTTTCTCTGCACATTTTTGAGTGGGACATCAGTCTTCTGCCTGCAGACATGGACTCAGGCTGGAACTACACCATGAGGTATCCTGGTCCTCAGGCTTTAGGCTCAGACTGGAACAACACCGTTAGCCCTCTTCAGTCTCCAGCTCAGATTCTGAGACTTCTCACTTCAGAGCCTCCCCATCTGTGTGAGCCAATGCCTCATAATAAACATACACAGCCCTCTGTTTCATTTCTCTGGATAATACCAAGCAATATAATGATCCAGGCCACAAAGTCAGAGAGGTGGCAGAGTTCGGTCTGAAACTTGGTCTCACATTTGTTTTTAGTATCTTTTGTCTTCCTATAAAATGAACGGAAAAACTATGGATGACTCAGTGTAGCCATTCATAATTACTGGGAGGAAGGAAAATGCTTCCAAAGATAGCTCATTTTGACGATAGTGTGTTTGAAGAAAAATAATTACAAATGAAATCCAAAGCCCATCCCAGAGCCAGCTGCAATTCTTTGCCAGCCACCAGAGTTCAAAGAGGGAGACTTCAGGCAGGACTTGAGGAGAATTACTTAATTTAGAGCATCAGAAACCCAACAATTATTTGCTTAAAAATAGAATTTGCTGAAACAACTCCAGCTTCTGATTCTTCTCACTGCATAATAAAGTAATTAGTAATTTGTGTCACTCTGGTAATTTTTCTTCTTCCAGTAATCACCAGCAGTGACACTGTTGCCAGGCTGGAGTTCCAACACATACATGTGAGCATGCGAGTATGCACACGTGTATGCACACATGTGTATGTACACACATATACACATTCAGATCTGATCTTCGAAAGAGGGCAGATATCATAGTTTCTGTTGTGGCTGTTTAAATGCAAGGTTCTGTGATCACTATTATTTATCACCTACTGTATGTATAAGACAATCTATGTGTGGCTATCATAAGAGGTAGAAACTCCGTCAGAGAAACATGCTCTCACGAGACTAGTGGTTGTCTATATATTGACAACTCTAAATCAGGATGTTATGTAGCATCTTGATTTGTTCTGAATGTGGGTTGTATTGCTGTTTAATGTGATGGATCTTACTTACAAAGGTATTGTAATGGTTAATTTTGATTGTCAACCAGATTGGATTTAGACAATCTATGTGTGGCTATCATAAGAGGTAGAAACTCCGTCAGAGAAACATACTCTCACGAGACTAGTGGTTATCTATATATTGACAACTCTAAATCAGGATATTATGTAGCATCTTGATTTGTTCTGAATGGTTAATTTTGATTGTCAACCAGATTGGATTTAGAGTCTCTTGGAAGACAAAGCTCTGGGCAAGTTTATGATGATATTTCCAGAGAAGTTTAACTGTGGAGAGAAGACCTATTTGAATGTGTGTTTCAGGGGGAGTGGTCTGCATAATTTTGTGGTTGGGGGTCCTGGACTGAATCAAAAGAGAGCTGAGTAGCAGCATTTTCCTCACCGTGAATGCAATGTGACTGACAGCCTCAAACTGTTGCCACCATGCCTTCCCCACCCTGGCGATCTTTACCCTCCACTTGAGCCAAGATAAATCCTTCCTTCCTTAATTTTCTTCTTGTCTGGCATTTTTTTTTTTCATAGCAACAAGAAAAGCACCTAATGCAGGAATGAAAAGTAAATCAAAATCACACTTATTAGACTAAAAAGAAAGAATATCTATAAAACATGAATTGTTTAAGAAAACCAGGAGCATAATTATACAGGAAATTTACAAATGCTTTAAAACCTACTATGTGCCAGGATTATAAGCATCTGTTAAGTACAAAGCAAAGATTTGAAATAAAGCACTGATACTGGGCAATTTATTCCTAAATTTTATTGCATTTTAGCCAAGTTTATTCCATAAGGCAATTTATAATAGGAGATTAGAGAAAGTCAAAACTGTGTTGTTTGAGTATTTGCCCTGTGCCAGGTGCTGCTCTGAGGGTGACCTCAGCTGTACCCTCTAATCCTCATATCCACTCTGTCACTTAGGTTTTGGCATTATTTCCATTTTCATAGATGTGTGGCAGAGACTATTGCTTAGCCAGCGTTCATTCTTCTCTTTCAAAGCAATAAAACCAAGTTCAGTTAAGGTAGCAACATACCATGTGGAAGGTTGACATTTTATAGTCTCCTTTGAAGTTTGAGTGTGGCCATGCAACTAATTTCTAGCCAAGGAGATGCAAGCAGAGCCATGTGGACTCTCTGAGAAGCTCCCCAAAGTTCCTGACTCATCTGGGTGTGTGCCCCTTCCTTTCAGTTGTCTTGATTTGTGCTCCCTGCAGATGTGACAGTTGATATGATGCTGTTGCTCGTTGATATGATGCTGTTGCTCGTTGATATGGCAATTCAATCCAGTCTCCAGCTACTAGTGACTAGAAAAGATAAACTACGTTTTTGTTCTTTTTTTTTTTTTTAAACAATTTCTGAGAATATCAGAGAAATCAGAAGTCAGTGAAAAGTCACTTGGTTAAGTTCTAGGAAAAGAAGGACATGCCTGGGTTTTCTGGCTAGTTTTCTACGTAGAGTGATTACCAATTCAGGAGGCTGGATGAGAAGTTAGGATGCTGAGCAGAACTCAACAGCTCCAGGGGACTAGACACCTGTCAAGGATGGAGACCCCGAGAAAACCCATGATGAGGATAAAGGCATGGCTAGCCACCTCAATGGTAAGGCAAACCAGAAATCGTAGGTGGGACATAGTGGGAGGTCTCCAGATCCCTGGAAGGGACTGAAGCCTTGATTCAAATCATATTGATCCTGGCTTGGTAGTGTCCCCAGCCTCCTGCCTGAAGCAAACACTAAAAAGGCAGCATTATCAAGTTATCTCTTCAGTTAAAATTCTCAAACAAAGTAGAGAAAAGCTATTACCTGGCAATTCTATCCATAATAATTTAGTCTAATAAAAATCTCCCAAAGTGCACATAAAATTTTATGTAGGGGAAATGTTTATTATAAAGGCACTTATAATATTGTTTCTAAAATTTTCAGGAACCAAGATTTGTTAAATGAGTGATAACAGTTTTGTTAGAACACGTCAGCCATTATTGTCATGAAGAAGAATCTCTAATCACACATGGAGCATTTTCCATAGATGTCTATAAAGCCATCTTGTGTTTTATGTGTTCTGCTCTGTGGCTGTGTGGTTTCCTTACAAGGAGCAGAGTTCATTTCTCCTTATCCTTACATATAAAACAATTATTATCTTTTATTTATTTACTTTTAAAATTGTGTTTGTGTGTGTGTGTGTGTGTGTGTGTGTGTGTGTGTTTGTGCACATGATTACAGGTGGCCAAGGTGGCCAGAGAGGGTGTCAGATCTCCTGGAACTCAGCTTGTGAGTCACCATGTGGATGCTGGGAACCGAACTCAGGTCCTCTGCAAGAGCAGCAAGTGCTCTTAACTGCTGAGCCATCTCTCTAACCCCACAATTATTATCTTAAACCAGTAAATTTTGATATGTTTTTCTCCACAACAGTCAACAAGTTGGGAAATTTGTAGAACCATTTTAGAAACAAATGAAAAACGTGACAAAATGATGTATACTGTGTAACTTCATCACAGAAAAATGTGTGCGTGTTAACAACGATGACAAGGTTTCTGCCCAGATGCGGCCTGGTTATGCTGGATGGCAGGCAGGACTACCGGGCTTCTCGTTTTCTTTGTGTAGCTTGCCTTGTTTTTCAGCCTCCTATAATTGCTATGAATTGCTTTATATTAGGAAAAAATAAAACCGTGTTTTTAAAGACATTTTTAGGATACGTAGGCAATCACAATACAGCTTTACCTAAAAAGAACAAGACATGGTTTCTGTGAAGGACTTTCCCATCCCTGGGATCTTGTGTTTCTAAGGTTTCTAAGAAGAGAATGTTGTTGGCAAGACAACCCAGCAGTTCATTTTTTTAAATTTTTTCTAACTTACTGCTCTGCAAAGGGGAAGGAATGATTTTCTTAGCTGATGAGATACTGTGATTAGAGTCCCTCCTTGGGGATGGACAGGACTATAGACCAGGGTAAGTAGCCTCTAGGCCTTAGCTCACCATGTGAGGCCAGACCTGCTTCCTGTCCTGTCCCTGCCTTGGGGATCAGAACCCATTCATCTACAAATACCCCACTGCACTGGTGCAGAGTAAGAACTCTATTCTGAGAACTGAAGTTGGGATGGGTGGCAAATGGGAAAATCTATTTGGCCACAATCTCTGACCATATCCTCAAAGCTTCTCACATTAAAGCTGGTATTTCTTTCCTTATCTGAAGTCTGTGCTTATTTACCGATTGATTCAAACAGTTCAAACAGGGAGAATGAAAGCAATTTAAGCAGGAAGAAAAACGGTGACTGATAATTGTCTTCAAAGTGTAGTGGTATCTATGAATCAGTTCATGGTGTTCATTTGGCGGCATACCTTTGTAGACAAATATGAGCTGTTTATATTGCATATTACAAGAATTATGGAAGACAACATATCAAAATATTCACAGTGATATTCTCTGCATGATAGGATTATATGTCTATTTATAATGTTTGCACTATAGTATCTGAGCAGGGATTGCTTTTGTAATCAACAAAGAAGTCATTACAATTCAGTTGTCAGTAAGCTTTTATTTTTTTAATGAAGTGTTATTCTCTGAGTGCTGTATGAGCACAGATCTCCACACCCACCTGCTGTCTCTACTCCTTCTAAGACCAGTAGAAGCTCTACTTGAACACCTTTTTTTCTATTTTATAAAAATGCTCAATATTTTTATTATCATGTGAGCCCCAGGCATCATTAAGACTACACTGGTGTTGACTGGTTCTAGCACTCAGGGTGTGGTCAGAACAGAAAGAGCCCAGAGAGAGAACTAAATGTAAGGATTTACTTAGATGCTTCAGAACTGAAAATGCAAAAGAGGTGGTACAGAGACAGAAGGCGCAGTTGCCATCCCTGCCTGGGGTTCAGGGAGCAAAGGAAGAAGCCGGAAATGTGGAAGTGGAGTGGAAATGGGGTGAAGTGGGGCAGGAGTGGGTCTCCGCACAGCAGGATGACAGGAGCCTAGCACAGTGTAAGAAAATTAGCAAGTCATAAGTTTTGAGTATTCATTGACCTTCTTGTTTGCTTTGGTGGTATTGGGATTGAATTCAGAACCTCTGTATTACTAAGCACATGTTTATCACTGAGCTCCAATCCAAGCTCTCTTGCTGGTTAAAATTTAAAAAAAAAATCATAGATTTAGGAGATGAAAAGACATGTGCTCCTGTCCCCAGCTTGACCCAATAGTGACATTTGTACATTATGAAAACCAGGAAATAGATGGGAAAAATTCAATTAGTTTGAGTGATTACAGACTTGGATTTTACCCATTTTTGCACATAGTCATTTTTTATGTCATAGTCCTATAACATACAGCCACCATCCCAACAAAGAATCCTCTCCTTTACAGCCATGCCCTTCCTCTTCTTTCTTAGCCCAGAGCAGTCATTGTCTGTTCTCTATCTCTACAATGTTAAAATATAATTTATTTAATTATAAGGGCTATGGAGTGAATTATGTTCCTAAGGAACGTATGTTGGAGTCGTTAAACAATGTCTCAGTGGGTGACCTTATTTGGAGATAGTGTCTCTACTAGAGAGGTGGTGAAGTTAAAGTATAGTCAGTAAGATGGGCCATATCAAAATATATCTGGTATACTATAAAAAGGAGAAATTTGGACACACACAGAATGGCAACGATGATCAGAGTTATGCTCCACAAGCCAAAGCACCGAGATTGCCAACAATCCTTCGGAAGTCAGAAGAGAGGCCTGGAATAGAGCCTCAGGGGTCACCTCCGCTGACACCTTGACCTTGAACTTCTAGTCTCCATAACACTGAGATAATACATTTCTGTTGTGTCACCTACTCTGCCTCTGGTATTTTGTTGTAGCAACCCTAACACAGTATTTTTATATAAGGTTATTTTAAATAAGTACCAGGAATTAGCTTAGAAATTTCCTGAATTTCTTTTGAGCTGGTTTAAGTTTGCTCCAACCTGCTACTGCAAGTAAGGGTCATTCTGGAAGCATGGAAAAAACTAGAAACTGGAACCAATTGCCACATACTGAACAGATGCCCATGGTTAGGGTGACACTGACAGGAATGGGAAACAAGCAAGAGGAGTAGAGGCCCGGCTTCCCCCTCCAGCCACCAAGCCTCTCTTTAGCCCTCCCTATTCTCTGATATAATCAGAACCCAGTGGCAAAACAGAAAGGAGGTTTTATAGACCCTCAAGAACAAAAGGGTGGGTGTGGAGCTGAGACAACTAGTATTCAAACTCACTGGACTTCATGGAGACCTTCTTGTTTTCTGTATCTGCCCTCATTTGCTTTCTGTTGCTGAGATAAAACATGAACCAAAATCAGCTTGTGGAAGAAAGGGTTTATTTCATATTAAAACTCTCAGATCATCCAGCAAATCTGTCACTGAGGGAAATCAGGAAAGGAACTGAAGGCAGGACCCTGGAGGCAGGAAGTAAACCAGAGAACATGAAGGTGAACACTCCTTACCGGCTTGCTCACCTGGCTTGCCTGCTATACAGCCCAGGGCCAACTGCCTAGGAATGGCACCGCCCACAGTGGACTGGGCCTTCCCACATAATTTATCAATTAAAAAAATGTCTCACAGACATGGTCACAGGTCAATGCCATGGAGGAAATTCCTAAACTGAGGTTCCCTCTTCCCAGGTGATACTAGTTTGTGTCAAGTTGACAAAACTAACCAGAACAATATTTAAGTCAGGTATTATGGTCTGTGAAGCTATTTTGCCAAGGAGATAAATTTCTGGTTACTGATAGTTTATAAACTGATTTTGAGAGACTTACCTTTTTAAAAAAATGCATAATATTAAAAACCAGTGTGCAACATTTTGCTTGTGTTATATTCCCACGAGTAGGCTGTGTTCTTTCAAGAAGGCTTCTCCATTTGATAATAAAAAAGTATAGGAAAATAGGATTTGGGATATGAAAATTTAATTTACCCAAAGCAACATTTCAGGCACATATATGTTCTTTAAATACAATAAGTTTCCCTTGTGATAATCTAGAAATCCACCATTCTCCTTCAAAGGGAAAGCAACTTCTTAACTGGGCTTCGAGTGCCAGGGAAGGATTAATTCTCTCAATCACATGCTGGCTCTCAGTGTGGGTTAATTCTCTTATTGCTAAGTAGCTGGAGATGAGTGAAATTGCTCTTCCCAGCTCCCTGAACCAGCCCAATTTCTTCTTTCCTGCAACCTTTGCACACGGTGCAGTCCCCCAGCACCTCCCACTAATGATCCAAACTGCTACTGCAGCATCTGCGCTTATGACTCTTGGACCACTGGCTAGATGCATTCCAACCTGAACAAGGCATTTCTGCTGGAGCCCACATCTTTCTTACTGCTCGCTGACCATACTCCACTGCTATCTTGGGAGATCTTATTTCTAGCTTGTCTCTCGAAAATAAACAAAAATGGAAATTCCATCCCACCCCAATGATAAATCTAATACATGCATGCGTTGCAGAAAATTTCCAAAGTACCAAAAACAAACTACAGTTTGAAGTCATGTGGCTTATCAGGTAAAATGGTTTAAATATAAAAGCGCACTCCCAGGTTCATGCATTTGAACATTTAGTTCCCAGCAGGTGGTGCTGTTTTGAGAGATTGTGAAATCTTTCAGGAGGTGGAGCCTAGTGAAGAAATGAAGGAAGTAGGTCACTGAGAGGCAGAGATTGAGGTTTATACCTCTGCCATATTTCTTGCTGTTCTCTGCCTCTTGGTTCACTGTGAGGATCCACAGGCTCTGCCAAGCTGTCCCTGCTAAGATGGACTGTGCCCTCTCAAACTGTGAGAGAAAACCAAACCTCCCCTCCCTAAAGCTGCTTTAGAGAGAAGTATTTTATCACAGTCATGAGAAAGGTTAACTAATATAACAGGAAAAGAAATCAAATGTATGTACTTACTTAAATAATGATCTCTGTGTGTGTATGTGTCTCTCAGTTTCATATACATATATATTTTTAATTATTTTTATTTTATGTGTGTGTATTGCCTGCGTGTAAGTAAGTGCACTGGTGTCATACAATGCCCGTGGAGGACAGAAGAGGCTGTCGGATTCCCTGGAACTGGAGTTACGGACAGTTGTCAGCTGCTGTGTGGATGCTGGAATTCAAACCCAGGTTTTCTGCAAGAACAGCTGGTGTTCTTAACCACTGAGCCATCTCTCCAGCTCCATCATTTTCTAATGAAAAAGTATATTGGGAGAAGTAAGCAAATTGACTTCCTTCCTTGCTTGGATGCCAGAAAGATTCTAGAGCTGCCTTGATGGCATCTTGGTGTTGGGGGTGAGGGTCCTCTTAAGTTCTACCAAGGAAGCCTACTTCTCTCTGCTCTGTCAGAGTCCTAGTCTTTATTCAGTTTCTACTTATAGCCTATTCAGTGAAGATTGCTCTAGGTAACCATCAAACCATGGTGAGAGCACTCAGAGGAGGTAGAATGCCATGTAAATGCAATAGTGATAAGCAAGATCTCAGTTGGAAGGCAATAGGTAGATCACTGCATAAGTAGCGAATCATACACATTTGAGCAGACCTTGGAAGAAGAGAATGGGAGAGTCCCATTCTTCTTACCAATTTACTTCTGTTTTTCCCACTCATAATGATGCTAGACCTGAACAGCTTGACCACTGTACATAGAAAAGGGGGCCCTGATGTCCCTCCCCCCTCACTCTCCCCACTTCCACCAGTGTCAGGCACATTACCATTTCCATTAGTTGTCTCCAGCCATGCCCTGCCATTCATATGCAAATCTTTTCTTCGCTTGTCAAAATTGGATTGAGACGTCCCTTTAGAGGAAGCTGGCTCTGCCATCAATCCAGAGAGGGAAAGAGATGATAATTAATATGAGTTGATTTTTTTTTAAATTAGAAGTTGTTCCTGTTTTGTTCAACCAGAAATTAAGAGACGGTGTATGTAATAGCAGTTGAAGCAAGGACTTTGGACTAGGTCCTGGGTTCCAGTCTCAGCCCTGCCAGTTACTTGTAGTATGACCTTGGGCAAATTATAATTTCCCCTTGCATCCATACCCTTCTGTATAAAATATGGATAGAAATACCCTTTTTGCAGTGTTTTTAACTGTAAAAGAATAAAATGGGTCAGAGGCATGGTACCTAACACAGAGCCTGGCCTCTATAGTGATCACTAGGTAAAAAGTAAGACATGGGTAGGATGTGAATCCAGGGAAGGAATGGATGTCATTAATCACCCATACCTGGACGGAAGTAAGGAGTCAGGGTGGGTGACCCAGGGTACTCTCTGAGAAACTCTGCTGTTTATAAAGAATGAATTGGGACTGGCAGGGCTCAGAGATGTTGATTTATACATACATTTCCTGTCAGTTCTTCAACCCTATTGCAGAGGTCTTGTAGTTTGAATCTGAAATGCTCCCCACAGGTTGTTGTGTTTGAACTTTTGGTCCCCAGCTGGTGGTGCTGTTTGAGGAAGATGCACTACCTTTAGCAGGTGGATCACTGAGGGTCTGACTTTGAAGGTTATACCTAGGCCTGCTTCCAGTACCATTCTATTTCCTGCCTGCTACCATGTGAACAAGCAGTAGGCTCCCACTCCTGCTTCCTCCAGGGAGCTGCTCTGCCATGTTTCTTCACCATGATGGATTGTTTGCCCTGAAACTGTGAGCCAAAATAAATCTTTCCTTTCTTCTATCAGGTAGTTTCATCATAGTGATGACTGAAGTACCTAGCACAAATCTAGGGTGAGATGTGGAATTTTCAAACCCTCATAATAAAGCTTGAGCTTGTCATGAGAAGAAAGAGAAGTTATATAGACTGATACCAAAGGGGGAGCTAAAATGTAAAAGGCATACAGGATTATAGGAAGGGGCAAAAATCATATGAACTTTCAAGGTCAACAGCTCAGTGTGTGCAGCCCGTGGGTAAGAGTCAGGAAATACCCTTGTGCCTTGCAATCCCTATCCGGTCCCATAGTGCAGGAAAATCCCTGTGTTACTTCCCTTACCTGTGAAGTGGACATGATAGTGACTCTCAGAACTATTCTGCAAATGAGAGTGCTTATAAAGACACTTGGAGAAATAAAAGCCCTATACAAAAAGTTTTGTATTATGGAAGTAGTCAGAATGAATAGTCCCTTTCCTAACTTTATAAATAGTATAGGTGTTTGGGCTTTTCTAAGAAGCTGCTATTATCATCCATAAATGATTCACATTGCTGGGTCTTCAGTGTGCTGTTAAACTTTTAAGTAACTTGGAAGAGTCTTCAGAGAAGATTAAGGACAAAGAGCTGTTGGGAAGGGGAGAGGGCAGATTGTGGTGCTTTGGCTGTGTCCTTTATAAAAAATATTTGTATTGTGTCAAATATTTATTCAGCACTTGCTTTGTGACAAGTACCTAGTATTGGCAGCATATAAAATTGTAAGAAGAGAGATTAAACATAAATAAGTAGAGACATAATTAATATCTAGCGAGCTCCTTCATTCCATCTTCATCACCTTTTCTCAAAAGCACAGGCTATAGCCTGCCACCACTTGAACCTGCCTCTTCTTCACAATACCTGGCCTATTATTTATTTGTTATATGTGTGGTATATACATGTGGGTGCACCTGTTATGTGGGTGAATATGGTAGTGGGTGTACCTGTGGAAGCCAGAGATTAACCTTGGGTATTTTTTAAATAACTATTTTAATTATATTTTATGTGTATGAGTATTATGCCTACATGCATGTAAGCGCACCTGTGTCATGCAATGCTCACAGAGGCCAGAAGAGGGCATCGGATCCCCTGGAACTGGAATTATGGATGGTTGTTAGCCATCATGTGGGTTCTGGGAACGGAACCTGGGTCCTATGCAAGAGCAGCCAGTATTCTAAACCACTGAATCATCTCTTCAGCCCTGACCTTCGGTATTTTTCTCAATTGCTCTCTCTAGTTTCTTTTTTGAGACAGGATCTCTCACTAAACCTGGAGATCACTTACTAGCTAGACTGGCCATCTTCATTTCCTCTTCAGTGTTGGTGCTGAAATAATACATGGCTTACTTTATGTGTCTCCCACTACCTAGAACGCAGTGGTTTCTGACTCTCTTTCATGATCACACTTCCAGTACTTAGAACTTAGCCTGATACAAGGCAAATATGAATAAACAAACTCCCCCAGGGTACACTCCTTCCCTTCCTCCTTGTCATTCAATGTCTCTTACAGTTGATTCTCATCTTCAACCACTAATTATGTATTCTCCAACCACATATCCCCTTTATTTAAATTATCTTTTTCTCCCTAACTTCCTTCCTTCCTTCCTTCCTTCCTTCCTTCCTTCCTTCCTTCCTCTCTTTCTCTTTCTATCTTTCTTTTTTCCTTTCTGTGTAAGTATATGAATATGTGCATGTATATGTGGGGTGCATACATGTGCACATGTCTGTGGCAGCCAGAAGACAATCCCAGGTGCTGTTCCTCAGATACCATCCATCTTTTTCCTTTCTGAGACAGGGTCTCTCACTGGCCTGGAATTCTTCAAATATGCTAGGCTGACTGGCCAGGTTGCCCCAGGGCTCTACCCATTTCTGCCTCCTCACTGCTGGAATTACAAACACTTGCCACCATGCCTGGGATTTTTATTTGGGAATCAGACTCAGATCCTCATGCTTGCAAGGCAAATACTTCACTGACTGAACTATCTTCCCAGCTCTCTTTTTTGTTAATTTTTAAGTTAAGATGCAAAATAAAGTTGGGCATGGTGGCTCACACCTTTAATCTCAGCATTATGGAGAGGCAGAGGCAGAAGAATCTCTGTGAGATTGAGGTCAGCCCAGTCTATATAGGGAGTTCCAGGCCTGCTGGGGCTACAGAGAAACCCTGCCTCAAAACAAACAAACAAACAAACAAACCCAAAGCAAAACAAAACAAAAGATACAAAATAGCATGTTTCCTTGTGGAATTTTCATACGTTCTGTGTTTTTGTTGATTACCCCCATCTTGCTCTGCACTTGTCCCCCCACCCCCAATATTCTCTTCCCACATTCATGGCACATCTGTTCTACTGCTCTCCCTGCATCTTGGTTCTTAAAGCCTCTCTGCCTCCTCTCATAGTTTCTTGGTCTATACCCACATTCACTTCCACATAAATGCACACACACACATAAGAAGCTAGGATCTGAAAATGAGAGAGAATATAGTATTTGTTTTTTTTTTAAAAATTTTATTTTATGTGTACGAGTGTATTGCCTGCATGTATGTAAGTGCATCTGTGTCATGCAATGGCCGTGGAGATCAGAAGAGAGCATTGGATCCGCTGAAACTGGAGTTTCAGACAGTTGTTAGCCTCCATGTGGGTGCTGGGAATTGAACCTGGGTCCTCTGCAAGTGTAGTCAGTGCTCTTAACTGCTAAGCCATCTCTCCAGCCCCTAGTGCTTACCTTTTTGAGCCTGGTCTATATCACTAAATATATTTTCCGGCTCTATCCATTTCCTACAAATTTCATAATTTCATTTTTCTTTATAGGTAAATAAAATCCCATTCTGTATATGTTGAGACACGGTCTCACTATATAGCCTAGGTCAGCCTAGAACTTTTATCTTCTTGTTCAGATTGTAGTCATGTGCCACTATACTTGGCTGCATACTTTTTTTTTACTGGCTTATCTGGTTTGGTTTCAGGTCCATGTTTCCAAAAACATTCTTATCAGTGCCCTTGACCTTCTGCCCGTTCATTATCTCAATTAGAAAACAAAGTGCTGCATGAACTTTTTTGTTCCTTTTTAAAACTGCATTTGAGACAAGCAAATGAATGAGGTTGGAGAAAGCTAAGCCAAGAGGGCAGGTTTGAATCACCATAAACTCATCATCAGGGGTGGAAAGGAGATATCACTTTGCCCTGGCATTCCCCTGTATCTTGTTCTCAGCCTCTGGGATAACCAGTTCAATACTTTCTGTTCTCCTTTGACCATATCCTGTCCCACCCAGCATCTGGTCCAGCACCTGTGCTCTCTAGTATGGCAGCCATTACCATGTGTGCTGGGTGGATTCATACTTATTGAAATAAGAGAATATTCACAATCCAGTCAATCATCCTATTAGCTACATGTCAAGGGTTCAGCAGGAACAGGTGGGGAGGGCTGCTGTATTGGTCAGTACAGAAGTGGAACATATCCATCAAGTTATAAAATTCTCCTAGATGGTATTGGTGTAGAGTCATCATTCATGGAGAAAACTGGAGCTATCAAAAAAGAACTTGTTCAGTCTCTCATCACAGAGCCTCTCATTTTTAAATCTTGCTATTAAGAGATGATGTCTCTTACCCAGGTGACACCACTCAGCCCACCTGTGCTCTGAAACCTTCTGTCCCTTAGTCCACTCCTTTTCCCACAACTGTGACTATGTGGAATATTCTTTCTTTATACTGCCATTTAAAGTTTTGTTTATGTTAGGTCATATGGTGGTTTGAATGAGAATGTCCTCCATAAGCTCATGTATTTGAACACTTGGTTTCTAGTTGGTAGTTGTAGAGGTTTGGGAGCTGAAGCCTTGATGGAGGAAGTGTGTCACTGGGGGTGGGCTTTGAGGGTTCATAGGCTGATCCCACTTCCATGTGCGCTTGAAGACATGAGTTCTCAGCATCTAGCTGTGGTAGTCTCCTGTCATGCCTTCCCCAGCATTTTGAAATCTCCTTCTGGAACCCTAAGCCAAAATAAACCCTTCTATAAGTTGTCTTGGTCATGGTATTTTATCACAACAGAAAAGTAACAGAAAAGCAACAGAAAAGTAACTAACACAGGTCACTGACTCCAGTCTTGAAAAGTTACCAAATGTTTCCAAGTGAAATCAATAAAATACACAGAACAATAAAACCCAAAACACCCAGTAGAGATTGACTGTACTCCACAGGCTCCCATGGCTCCCCTAAGTCTCTGCTCCGCCTTTGCTACTATGTTCTTATAAAGCAGTGATCTGTGTTCCTTGCCTTATTTCCTTATCATCTACCCCTCAAGCCATGCTGATCTGTCTTCCATCTTCTTAACTCTTCTAAATGGCTTTTTGTAAGGTAGCTATGATATAATCAAAGGTTTTCAGTTTTTATCTTACTTGGCTTCTTTATAGCTATTGTCGCTAATTATTGCTGCTTCCTTGCAGAACATTCTCTTCTTGAAGTAAGGATACTACCTGCTCTACCCACACCTACAGCCTCAACTTCCACTTCTATCAGTTGTATCCATGCTGCATTTTCCTTTGCTACCACCTATGGAAGGGCAGGTGTTTACACAGAGATACAATGCATGCAGACCTACTTTAACAAGCCAAAGTAAACCTGGGAAGAGGCCTCCATGGGTAAAGAGCTTTCTGAGGACCTGAGTTCAGATCTCCAGCACTCACATAGAAATCCAGGTGCGGCTCATGCTGGTAATCTGTGCTGGGAGGTGGAGTCAGGAGGATCCATTAGGCTCACTGGCCAACTGGTGAGCTCCATGAGGTACAACAAGAGACCCTGTCTCAAACACATAAGATGGAGTGGAATAGAGGAACACACTCAACACTGACTTCTGGCCTACACACACGTGCACACATATGCATACAACACACATACGTGCATACACATACACACACACTACAAACACACAAAGTAAATTATGCACTTGTTCATCTATTCAATTTCATTGTTTAGTTCGACTGATGAGAACATTTTAAGTTTATTCTGAGATATACCCATGCATTGCTCTGCAGAGTTAGCTAAATAATTGATGCATACACATCAATGATCTTTCTTTCATACCTTCTTTGTGGGCTCTTTTTAAAAATTGTGTGTATGTTCACGTATGTGAGTGCAGGCACACCTGTGCCGCAGTGTTTGGAGGTCAGAGGACAAATTTGGGTGCAGATCGTCACCTTCCATTTTATTTGAGGCGGGGTCTCTTTTTGCTGTTTGCTGCTGCATCCACCAGGCTAGCTGGCCTGCGAGCTTCTGAGGATTGCCCTGTCTTGGCCTCTTCTCTTCCCATAGAAGTGCTGGGATTAGAGACATGTGCACTACCATGCTTTTATGTGGGTTCAAACTCAGGTCGTTGGCTGTTCTACCCCCTGAGCATTTCCCCCAAACTCTTTGTGGGGTTCTTGGCCCAAGTACACCATGCCACTGTGTCATGAACCCTACTATGTACGGTTCTACTTACATTTCTCAAAGCCAACATGTCTGAGGATAACTTCTGATCCTCCTCTGGGAGCCAGCCTTTGCCTGGCCCGTGTCTAACTTTCTATATTTTCTTTTTAAAAAATTTTCCTGCTTCAATGAGTAGTAGCACTATAATCTAGTCAGTTACTCAATAAGAAAAATTGAAATTATCCTGGAAACTTGCTTTTCCTTCACCACCTACATTGAATCAATCACAAATTCCCATTGATCTGATTTCTATATATCTTCCAATTTACTTCCTACCTCCACTACTCACCCTCCAGTGCAGGCTCCCATCATTATCATCAACCCCAAGCCCACCATAAAGCATACGTAGTCTCTTGGTTTGTCTATGGCCTTTCCAAACTGTTTTATACCCTGAAAATGGACTTGCTTTCCAAAGAATCACTTCAGGAGTGTGACCTGGGGGCTCAGTAGTTAAGAACATGCACCATTCTTAAGAAGACCCACTTTAGGTTCCCAGCACCCATTTTGGGCAGCTCACAACTGCCTGTAACAACAGCTCCAGGGAATCCAATGCCCTTTTTGGCTTCTGCCAGCAACTGTACTTGTAGACACACCCCTCTTCCCTACAAACACATAATTGAAAAGATAAAAGTAAATCTTAAAGAAAAAAATCACTTTGAATCATGTAACTCCTGACCACAAACTTACCTCCAACTTTCAACTCTTAAAAGGTTTCTTTTTCCTCTTGTAGGTAAACCAAGTTCATTGTCCTGGTCGGGAGACCTGACATGGTGCTCCAGGCTCAGCTCCCCAGTCTCATTGTGCTCCATCATCCATTTCATTCTCTGTCCAACTGCCAACCTGGCCTTGTGGGTACTTTGCTCCACTTCTGTATGGGTACTTTGCTCTACTTCCTTTGCCTGGATAGTCCCTACTAGTCCTCAGATGCCAGCTGAATGTCACTTCTCTGGGAAAGACAATCCCTCTAGTAAGTTCCCCGTAGCAAGTGCTGGCTTCTTAGTTATCCTGTGAAGTAGATGTGTCACCCTCCCATTTGTGTCACTTTGTATTATTACACCCATGCTTGTGATATTTTAAAAAATTAATACGTATTTCCCCATTTCACTAAAAGCTCCCATAGAACATGGGCTGTAAGAGATTCTTATCTCAATTTTATCTCCTGGGCTTAGCATAGTCTGATACCAGGAAACTGTAAAGCATATTTGGATGCATACATTAATACATGCCACAAAACAAATGACCCAAGTGCAGAACTAGAAAGATAACCTATCTGAAGGATGACTAGGGGCCAGCCTTGGGAAAGGTACAGAGATGTGTTTCTAGCCCAGGGCTGAGTGGGAGCAAGGGCTGTGACATAGGAAGCCAGGCTGGGTGCAGAACACCGGATAGACACAGCCAGGACAAGCAGCAGGCAGAACACTTGGGCTTCACAGGCCCTGAGAAGATATTTGCAGTTTATTGAGGTACAAAGAGAAGGCCATACAGAAACTCTGTGTGTGTGTGTGTGTGTGTGTGTGTGTGTGTGTGTGTATACATATGTGTGTGCTTTCCTTGATCACTCTCCACTTTTTCATTCAGGCAGGGTCTCTCAAGTGAACCCAGAGGCCCCTGGTTGGCTGGTGTAGCTGAATGGCCTGGAACTTACTTTGTAAACTAGGCTATTAGGCTGACTTTGAACTCACAGATCCTGCAGCCTCTGCCTCATGAGTGCTGGGTTTAAAGGTTGCCTGCCTGGCTTCTACGTGAGTTTTGGGGATCCAAACTCTCATTGTAATACTTGCATAGCAAGTGCTTTATCCACTGAGCCATCTTCCCCAGACCCCATTTTAGCGTTAACAAATATTTTTTTTATTTTTAATTTTATGCGTGTTAGTGTATTGCCTGCATATGTCTAAGTGCAATGCCCACAGAGTCAGAAAAGAGTGTTGGATCTCCTGGAACTGGAATTATAGACAGTTGTTAACTGCCATGTGGGTGCTGGGAATCAAACCTGGGTCCTCTGCAAGAACAGCCAGTGCTCTTAACTGCTGAACCATCTCTTCAGTCTATTACAGAGTTTTAAGGCGGGATGGCTCAATATCTGATTTGTGTTGAAATCATAGACTGGAGAGATACTAAAGAAGAAGCTTGGCCATCCAGCAAGGAGGCCATTGTAGCTGTCTAGGTAAAGGATGTGAATAGTGGGGCTCACATTGTTTGGAAGAGAATTAGAGAGAAGTAGGTGGAGTCAGGAACATTGTGGACATAGAAACGACAGTCTGGTGTCATGAAATTCGGGGCAGAGGGTGGAAAGAAAAAGGGCCTGGTTTTCTTGTTTGAGCAATTGTGTGGCTCTAGGGGTTCCAATTATAGAGATGGAGAAGACTACCACTTTTTTAAAGTGCTAATGAGATACCCACTGGGGACATTTCAAGAGGCATCTTTATATGAAGGTCTGGAACTCTGAGGAATTGTGAGGACTGAGAATGAAATTTGGGCATCATCAAATTGTGGATGGGATTTCATACAGTGAGGATAGATCTAAACACTCAAGGAGAAAGGGTACAGAGAGAAGAGTAGGAGGTGAAGTCCTGGGAGATGCTAGAACTTGGAGGTCTGGTGAAGCAGAGCATCTGTAAAGAACAGTGAGGAGTGACTGGAGTCATGGAAGGAAACTCAGGGGAAGGCAGACTTGTGTCAGTAAAGACGACATTGTTTCCTGGATTGAATGAGACTGAAATACCAAAGACAAAGTGGTAGACCATGGCTGTCACCACATAGCTGCAAAAACTGTACAAGGGTAGATGTGCCGGCATGGGGGCAGCCATTGGATTGAACTGGCTTGAGGGATGGTGTCATGGTTGGCTTCGGTGGTCAACTTGGCACACCTGCAAAGAGGGAATCTCAACTGGGGATTTTCCTCTATCAGACTGGCCTGTGGGCATGTCTGTGAGACATATTCTTGTGTTGAGAGATATGGGAGGGTCCAGTCCACTGTGGGTGGTGCCAGGTGGGTCCTGGGTTGTATAAGAAAGCAGACTGAGCAGCAGCCCCAAGAGCAAACCCGTAAGCTCAGTTCTTTTGTGGTCAGTGCTTCAGTTCCTGCCTCCAGGTTCCTGCCATGAGCTCCTGCCTGACTTCTCTCAAGTATGGACTGTCACTTGGAAGTGTAAGATGCAGTAAACCTGTCTCATTACCTCCAAGTTGCTTTGGGTCATAGCGGTTCATCACAGCAACAGAAATCAAACTATAACAGGTGATAACGATAAAGGAGGAGGTGGATATTGTGAAGGGAATTGGTGTAAGAGACACTGGCATAATGGTTGACAATAACAAGCAGGAAAGCAGCAAGTGGCTCCCAAGGAGAGAGAGGTGGGTTAGACAGGTTGGCGTTGGCGAAAGTCCTGGTAGACATTTGAAGTGATTCTGGGTTATAGTGTGAGGCCAAGAAGGAAATGACCTCCAGCTCAGACTGTGCGTTCTGCAGAATGTTAAAGGGCAGTTTTGTTACACACAAGTAAAACAACTATTTCTATGGCCAACAAGCCCATGGAAAGATGCCCAGCACCGCTAATCATTAAAGAAATGCAAATCAAAACCATAAAATACGTATATGGGCTCACTTAGGTGGTTAGCATAGAAAAAACAAAAATAAGTGTTGGCAAAGATTTGGGGCGACACTGCCCATGGGAATATAAAGTGTGCAGCTGTTGTAGAAAAGAGTAGGGTGGTTCCATACAAAATTAAGCATAGAATTAGCATATTATCCACTATTCCACTTGTAGATGTGTCCCAGAAGAACTGAAAGCAAGGATTTGAATGGGTATTTGCACATTTATATTAATAAAAGCATCATTTATAATAGTCAATGGTGGAAACAACCCGTGTCTATTAAATAATGGGCAAAATGTGTGTTCATGTATCCTTATTTATGTGTGCATGTGTGTATGCATGCATGTATGTATGCATGCATGCATGCATGTATGCATGAATGTATATGTATATACATGTGTGGTATTAGTTACTTTTCTGTTGCTCTGATAGACTATCCTGACAAAAAGCAAGTTCAGGAAAGAGCTAATTTTGGCCTTCAGTTCCAGAGAGATTGAGTCCATCATGGTGGGGAAGGCATGGTAGCAGGAAGATGAGGCGGAAGCAGAGATCACATTTTATCCACACACGGGAAGGAGGAGAGAGAGAGAGAGAGAGAGAGAGAGAGAGAGAGAGAGAGAGAGAGAAGAGAGAGAGAAATGCAAAGCCTACCTCCAGTGATGTTCTTCCTCCAGAAAAGCTCCGCCTTTTAAAAATTTCATAACCTCCCCCAAACAATGCCACCAATTGGGGATCAAGTGTTTAAATACATGAGGCTATGAGGAACATTTATTGCTTAACCTACCAGAGTGTGTATGTGCATATGTATGTATGTATGTGTGTATAGGGGCTTGTTGGGGGCTGGGAGAGGAAGGAATGGAAGATTAGTATTCAATCCATTTAGAGCTTCAATTTCTTATAATTAAAGAGTCCTGGAAATGGATGGTAGGGATGGTTGCATAACTGTATGAATGTACTGAGTGACACCTAACGGTATACACTTAAAAATGATTTAAATGGTAAACTTTATATTGCATGCATTTTACCACTCAGAGGAAGTAGCAATGTGTGTGACTAAAGTGATGTCTTAGAAGAGTGTGTTGCTGATGGCCCAACCTAAAGGGGGTGAGCGGGCAGGAGCTAAGGCCAGCCTGCTGTCTTCTGAAGAGGAAAGCCTACAGCAAGTCTGAGAGTAGTGTCAGGGTTGAGTGGAAGCATCAGGCACTTTGGTCTCCAACCAAGAGGTAATAGGAAGCCCTGTCAATGGTCAATGCTTTCTTTCTCTCTCATCACAGCATACTCTCCGAACTCAAAGGAAAGGTCTTCTGGCTCCTGGCTGTCACCAACTCTGACTTCTCTAAGACCATGGCTGCCATCTGCATGGCTGGCCTCTGGGATCTTGAGTGTGACTATGAGCTATGAACTTAGAGCAATGAACAAGCAATGAGTTTTCTAGCCAGCTGCTCCATAATGGGCTACATGACTTTAAATAAACATATACTGCTGGTGTCCAGAACTTAGGGACTCTTGAGAAGTTAGTGTTTAGCCAGGACAAAGCTTCAGTTTGGGCTGATGGGAAAGTCCTAAGTAGATGATGATAATGGGTGACCAACCAGGTAAACGTACCTCATACCACCGAGCAGTATATTTAATATTGTGAAAATAGTCAGCTGGCTCTAGAAGGGAGCTGGGAAAGCTGGAGGGTGGAGATAGGGGTCAGGTGCAGGTGACAGCCACTGTGAGGAAGGTGGCTCCATTCTAATGTGCTGGAAGTTGCTGGTGGGAGATGGGCTTTACTGGAGTTCTGTTTGGAATTGCTCCCTCCAGTTGCCCTTGGAAGGCAGGAGTGAAATGAGGGAACATAATCATCAGACATATCAGTGGTGGAAAGTGACAAGAAATAATCCTATTTTGGCATGTTGTAATTTGCATGTGGAAAAAGCAAGGTTAGCGAACCTAACCAAACCATGACTTTCACCAGTTGCTACCCTCCATGTATCCCTAGCATTACCCACTGGAATCCTCACATGATGGTAAGAAGGGCTCCTCACTCCTAGTTCACCATTGGGGAAACTGAGACTTTGAATGTTCATTTACATAACCTAGGTCACATAATTTGTAAGTAGGGCATTTGTCCTTGAGATGCAGGTTGTTTGACTCTAGAATCTATGGCCTTGACTCCTCCAAAGGATACCAGGTACTCCTGAACGGTCAGTGCACAATAGAACTGGGACGAGGAGTCATATCAGCTAACATGGAGGTGGGTGGGGTGGAGGAGCCAGAGGGGAGGTAGAAGACTGCAGACAGCTCAGTGTCTGACTTCCTGCTTGCAGTTTGTATCCCATGGAAGATCGAGTTGAGGCAGAAGCTCAGGGGTACCTTTTCCAAAAGGATTCACCAGGTCAGAGGCACATCTCATTGGGTGTGGTTTCCAGCAGTCAGATCACTATAATGGCTCTGGAACATTCTTTCCAGAATGACAGGAGGGCATTTGGCAGCATTCTGAACTTCTGTATAAGCTGTAGCCTGTGACATTTCAATCCTTACTGGTTTGACTTCACCAACCAGAATACAAAATCATCACCAACCGCCCAGTGATTGGCCACAGTGGTTTGAGACATGCGAAGCCTCATCAAATTTATGAATTGGAGTGCCTGGGAACATCTCTGAAATTCTTTCCCAAATTCCTCCCACAGTATCAGAGCAGCAAGTCATGGAGGCAGATCATCTGCACATTAGGAGCCCCATAAGCATCCTGAACCATGGGGAAAGGGTGTCACTGGCATGCTCGTCTTCTATTGTAGAAATCCAGAAACATCTCAGACTATTTGGGGAACACAAGGCAGCTCTCATCTCTCTGCCTTTGTGAATTATGCAGGTGGGCTTCTCTTCAAAAGTCCCACACCTGGGGTGGAAGACAAAGACCTGTGCCTCACCAGGAGCCATTAGCTCACATGGAGCCCCACAGCCTGTTCCTGTACCACCTGTGTCATGGGCTCCTTCCACCAGTTCCTGAAATAAGCAGAGGAGATAGCATATCCTTATCTTCTGGATGGAAAAAATAGCTCTGAAAATATTCTCATTTTCCACCAGCGAAATCATAATCAAAATCATGAGATGCTGCTTATACCTGCCAGGAAGACTGTAAAGTAACCCCTGGACCTCGGAAAATAGTTAAGTATGGACAAAATCATGGAGAAACTGGAGCCCTCCTGAATCATGGGAATATAAAGCAGTGTAAGCTGCTACAGAGCAGAGTCTGGCAATTCCACTCCTAGGGATCTACGTAAATGGATGGAAGCAGGGACTTCGACACATGTTTATACAACAGCGGTCATAGTGGAATTGTTCATAATTACTACACATCATTCACAACCCAGGTGACCACTGATAAATAAATGAATAAGCAGTATGCTATGTATGTGCAGTGGAATATTATTCAGTCATAAAAGGCATAACATTTGGATATGTGCTACAGCAGATAGATTTTGAAACTGTTAAGTGGACTAGGCTGGATATAGGAGGATAAATATTTTCCATTTACATATTTTTGGTTGTTAAAATTTATTTATTTTATGTGTATGAGTATTTTGTCTGCATGTAAGTACACTATGTGCGTGCAATGCCTGTGGATGCCAGAAGAGGGTGTCAGATACTCTGGAACTGGAGTTGAGAACAGTTGTTAGCAATCTGATGTGGGTGCTGGGAACTGAATTTGAGTCCTCTGCAAGAGCAGTCAGTACTCTGAACCACTGAGCATCTCTTTAGACCCTCTGTTTATACTTCTATGAGGTGCCTAGAATAGTAAAATTCACACAGAGAGAAAACGGTGGAACTAGGGAAGTAATTGTTCAGCAAGCATGGAGGTTTTGTTGGAAGTAATGAAAAAATTTTAAGTATGGATACTGGTGATAAATTGTGAACATACTTAATGTTACTGAGTTGTGTGGTTCTAAGTGGTTAAAATGAGAAAAATATGCTATTGGGGGCCTGTGAGATGGCTCGGGGGTAAAGAAGATTGCCGCCAAGCCTGATGACTTGAGTTTGAGCCCCAGAGCTCACACAGCGGCAGAAGAGAACCAATTCCTACAAGTTCTCTGACCTCCACGCACTTTGGCACACACAAAATAAACATAATAAAACATTTAAAAAATATATTACCTATCTCACCCTAAAACAAAACACCAGAAAACTCCCTTGGGATACTGTGAGTTTAGCATGGGTGAGGGTGGCTGATGGGGGATGCTGGCTTCAGGACCAGGTGGATCCAGCCAACTGTACCATGCACTGCCCACCATCTTCTCTGATGATGCCTAACTGGAACCAGTGTGGCCAGGATGAGTAGGAACTCTACGAAAAAAAGGGATCGTTGGTGGCTTCAGTTGGTGACCCGCAGGTCAGATGAGTCCAGGGTGACATAATTTCATATGGCAATCAGTGTAATTGATGAGATTTCGATTTTCAAAGTGTTTCTACATATAAGGCCAGAAGGTACCACTTACAAACTAAGATGACTCAGAATCTTATTTTAAAAGTGAAAGCAAAAATGTGAGTGAGAAATAAGAACAAAGCCCAGCACCAGCTTCCACACTTTCCACTGCACTTCAAAAACTTGCCCTTTTGATTGCTTTTCCTTTGCAGGCCTCAGAAAAACAAGGCACCAGTTATTTAATGGTTAGGCAGCATTTTCATGCTAAGTTTATGCATTACTGGAAAGTTTGGAAGGTTGGAAAATTAAACAGAGATGGGCAGCCTCCTAATTAAAGCAATTGGAAAGACTAAAATGTAATTTAGCACTTTTGTTTCCTGAAATCTGGAGAGGACTCTGACATGTGTCAGAGGTGGTGGCTTGGAGTGAAGCTCTAAGGCAGTCAGCCTAGTGTGTCAGGCTATTTCCTTAGAATTGAAACATTTCTTCCTGGACGGAGAAGGAAGGCTCCTCAGAATCAGAAAGCTGAGGAAACCTACAGAGCTTGGAAAGATCAGTTACAGGAATGACTACCTCCCACAAGTTTATATAGAATGAACAGTGGCTTGGGGGAGGAGACTCGGCAGTGAAACTGCCTACAAGGTGGGCCGGGAGCTTCAGGGATGCCGCTTTCATGAGTTGATGCCGGTGCTGGGGTGATTTTTTTTTTTTAGTGATGCAGCTGCCTTTGGGTCCTGCTCCGGAAAGTAACTCCAGTAAATTCATTGGTTCGCTAAACCAGACTTGGGTGGAATTGTTTTTGGTCTACCATCAGTGCTCTAACTGGGGTGCATATATGTTTGTTCATGTGCCCCAGAAAACACAGAGCACAACACTGAATCAGGAGTCTTCCTTCCTTCCTTCCTTCCTTCCTTCCTTCCTTCCTTCCTTCCTTCCTTCCTTCCTTCCTTCCTTCCATTTGCTTGCTATTTTAAATGTTGCTTCCTTGGATCAGAAACTGTAGTAGCTGTTGGGCTTCTAAGTGTCACATCTTCAAAGAAGGTCATGGTCAACGCTGGGACTAGGTGCACAAACAATCAGGTGATGATGATGGGGTAGCTGCACACATTCCTCTGGATTTCCTTAGATGAAGTAAACTTTCTGTTTTCTGAGCGAGCTGGGCTGAAGACTTTCAATTTACCCCATCCTCCTCCTCTAATAGGACATAATCTACAAGAGAGCAGAGGCCTGGCTGGTTCCATGGTATGGACCCCAAGAGCCTGAAACAGAACAAAGTACCACAGGGCACAAGGTAAAAGCCAATGGAATGGAAAATAAGGAAACTGTTGAAGCAGAGTGAAGGGAATTCCTCACATGTGAGCACAGGTAGGTTCTAGAATTACATGGGAAATAGGTACTTTACACAGTCTATCCATGGGTAAACTGTACCCTTCCAACCTCCCTGCTCTGGTGATCCCTGACTCTCACAGCAGTATCTTGCTCTCTACTATGTCTGTCCCAGCAGCATGACCTTCCATCTGACAGATGTTCTATTCTTTGTTCTCTTTCCATTGAGTGTCCTCAGCAGGGTTTTCTAGACCTAACATTTCATCTCCAATTTCTTTTCCCCTCTTTCTGAAATTCACTTCTGTCCATTTTCAGCAGGCTTTGCATCTAAGCCCGTCTCTGCAGAGCCTATCGGTGACCTGGGTGGGGCTAAATGCAGAGACAGTATTGCTCTCAGCCACCATTCCCCCTCCTCCCTAAGCATCCCCAGTGGACCAGCAGGTAGACAGAGCATCTCTACTTGACTTCCCACCCTACTCCCTGCTGGGCTTGTTTTAGCTGCTTCCCTGGGCCCTCTGTTTAGTCTCCTCTGTCTCTGCTTTTCTCTAGCTTCTGTAAGCTGGACTGTCCATGGCTCAAAGCTCAGCTCTCCTTGCCACACTCTTGCCTGGGGATGGGAATACCATGTGTTTCTGTGACAGTGTCTTGTCTCTGTGGTTATAGTCAGTGTGCAAATGAACACAGATAATACCTATGCCTAAGTAGGACTATGTTCCAATATGATTTTATTTCTGAACATTGAAATTCGAATTCCATATATCATAAAATATTGCTTTTTAATCTTTTATTTTTCAATGCTTAAAGCCAGAAGACATGGTCTTAGCTGGTAGTCATTGTATTAGTCAGCTTTCTGTTACTGTTACAAAATACCTAAGACAATCAGCTTATAAAGAAAGAAAGCTTGTTTGGACTCATAGTTTTGGAGGTTCTAGTCCACACTTGGTTGGCTTTGTTGCTGTTGATCCTAGGTCATGGTGCGCATGTATGTGATGCAGCAAAGTCATTTACCTCATGGCCAGGAAGCAAAAAGGAGAAAGAGGAAGGTACCAGGATTCCACTGCCCACTTTGGGTATCGCAGTGAACTAAGGACTCCTAAAGGCCTCATGTGAGGCCCTCATTTGTAAAGTTTCCCCTACCTTTCATAAGTGCCATTCTAGAAATCAGTCCTGTAACACCGGGGTCAGGGGCAAGGAAGGTAATGAGGAAGAAGTATGGAGCATACTTGAAGATTAAAGCTGTGTGTTTAGCTTAGCTTGATTACCCAGGGAGCACAAGGCCTAGTAAGATTATTTACATTGTTTTCTCAAAGGCTAGTTAAATTCAAACAAGCTGATTACACAGTAGGAAGGCAGATTGAATAGATAGTATTAAATGGTCTCAAAACATATGATTAACTTAGTTACAAGGTAAAAGTTCCATTTGTAACAGAAGAAATTTCAGAAAACGCTTTCCACATCACTCAACACCCAAACTACAGCAATCTTCTAAAAATGAGTGGCAGGTCAGATCTGGCTTCCAGGCCACAGTTTGCTGCCACCTGCTCCGTTCTATTAGGCATGCCCTCCTACAGAACTCTCCTTGATTGCCCCATCATCTTTTTCAGTCTGGTTGAATCTCTTCTTGATGTACCGCATCCTGATCTCCTTATAGAACCTTAGCCCACCCTCTCCGTCCCCTCCCTCAGCACCTCTACTCTCTTTATCCTGTTTTCGTTTGTTACACATGCTTATCAGCTTTCAGAATGTTATATGGTTTACTTATTATTGTGTTTATTGTGCATTGATGGCCCTTTTTCCTGTCCCCCTAGGATGTATGCACTTCAGGGTAGGGTGCTTATCTTCTTAGTTGCTTGTTTTATTCCAAGTGGGCCCTGTGACAAATGGGTTCTCAGTACTTATGTGTTGCTTGGTTATTATAAGTGAATACTAGGAAAATGAGGACACCCTGAATCCAGTCAGAGCTTCATGGAAAAGTGACATGTGAACTTAGGGAGGGCTGTTCCTGGGAGAGGGAGAAGGGGTAAGCAGAGGGTGGTCCAGGCAGAATGCTCTATGTGCACCAATTTGGGGTTTGGGAAAGGCAAGAGGCCCAGAGCTTGTCACTAGTTACTGTGGCTGGGAAGGGACTGATCGGGTGGGGTGGGAGAGTCAGAAATCATGGGGGTGGACTGCTGTGAGCAAGCCTGGTACTAGGCCCAGATGCCTGTGGATTCAGGAGACGGCCTGCTGCACAGGAAGTTTGCACTTAGTCCCATTGTCCTGTGGATGCCAGGAGCTTTCAGAAATGCAACCTAGGATTGCTCTTCAATACTTTTCCTCAAAACTGTCTACCATAGGGGCTGGAGAGATGGCTTAGTGGCTGAGAGCATTGACTGTTCTTGCAGAGAACCCAGCACCCACATGGTGACTAACACCTATCTATAACTCCAGTTCCAGGGGGTCCAACACCCTCCTCTGGCCTCCATGGGCATTGCATGATACGAGTGCACTTGCATACATGCAGGCAATACATTCATACAAATAAAATAAAATAAAAATAATAAAAAATATTTTTAAAACCCATCTACCATAAAACACAGGAGCAGTGCAAGACTCAGGGGAACCTGATTAAACTATCTTGGGCGGCACAATCCCTTGGGGCTCTGATGATAGTCATTTGCACATGTGCTCCTTGGCCACCAAAGCACTTGTGTAAACAACCACGTATGAAATTTATATCTACAGAATGCCTCTCAAGCAGAGACCTCAGGGCTCTTCCTATCTCAGCTTGGGGGGATGGCAGAGTCTCAAGGAGTCCGGAGAGGCATGTCCATTTCTCTCTGCTTATTATGTGGGTGGAGTGATCATGTGATAAGATGCTTCAGGTTCAGGGAGAAAAGGCAGAAGAAGGGAGCGCTCAGTGAGTAACAGTGAGTAGCATGAGAACTTCCTTTTAGTCAGAAGCAGGAGGGAGGGAGGGAGGGGGAGAGGGGGGGGGAGAGAGAGAGAGAGAGAGAGAGAGAGAGAGGATTTCTGGGTGGAGAGGTCTGGGCAGACTTCCTGGGAGTGGTGGCATTCACTGTGCCCCTCTTTATAATGGCAGCAGATGGGGGAGGAAACACCACACGAGGAACCTGGGGACATTTGTGCAAATCTCCTACAGAACAGCCTCAGCATGAGTACTTCAGTAATTACATCAATAATGATCATTCCACAGCCAGCCAAAAAACAGGCCCTGGCAGATGTTGTCAGATGTATCTATTTTGTCCTATAATCTTTAAACAATCTTTCCATAAAGTCCCATCTGAAGGGAAGACCTAATCCCTCCTCAACTCCCTCCCCACTGTAGGTGGAGAATTATCTTTCTGTTGGTATAAAATAATCCTTTTAGGTAACATGAAACCAGCTTTCAGACTAAATCCCTTTTCTTTCTCCCCTTCAGGTGCCATCATTGCTGTTAAGGGCAGCATTTAAGAAATAAGCAGGTAGACTGGAGGGGTTATGTTCAGTCTCAAACAGTTTTAGGTTGGAACTGGATTCCCCTAAAAGAACAGTATAGATCCCATTTAGAAGGGAGCCTCCGTTTTCCAGGGAGGAAGGGAGTCCTGGCATGCCCACCAGAGGCGTGTGCACTGGAAAGCGAGGACCATGTGTGTGGGAGAAGCAGGGAGAATCTTCTTGTAACACTCATTTGGGGTTGCCAGCCCAGAAGGAGGAAGGGGCGCTCACAAACAAATCTGTGTTCACGTTCTAACCTGGTGTGGTATGGGCACCTCACTTGGATACGCCTTTAGAATGTGTAAAATGGGATTCCTCCTCAGGAAAGCCCTGGCTTATAAGATAAGATGTGGGGGAAGGCTAGGTGAGTAGTAAAGCCTGAGCCGTCCACGTGGAGGAGCTGGGGAGAATGAAGGAAGTCAAGGTCTACAGAACTCCTCAAATCCTGGATCTGCTTCCTGCTGTGTGCAAACTTGTAGTCTTGCTTGTAACATGATTAATGCACTCTCTCTACATGGAATGGGATCTATTCCAGCTATTGACTTCCTAGAGCAGAATTTATCAAACATATACTATCAAGTGCCATGTGATATACTGGAGACTCGAACAGGAGAAGTTGAGCTAGACCTTAAGAAACTCACAGACTTGGGGAGAGAACCCTGAACCCCTGGACATGCACAATGATACATGACAAGCCTTAGAATAGTGGCTTGCACTAAGTGTGAAGAGTGAAAGAAGGCTGGTGTTCATAATTAGAGCTATTTGCATTTTTTACAAGGGAGGGCAGGGAGAAGCCCCGGGAGTCTACCCAGAAGGAATGAGGAAGATTGAGATAACCTAGTGTGCAGTAGAGACAGCTTGTAGTAGTTGAATGCAAGAAGATATGTATATGTGTATGTGCGTGTGCATTGTATGAATGTGCATGTACAGATGGGGTGGCAGGTTGAAGGGAGAAAGAGCAAGGAGTATGCTCCCACCTCAGAGCTGCTGCCCCTTTCTGCATGTCTGGATAGGATGAGGGCTCAGACAGTGGTAGACAGTCTGGGAAACAGCAGGAGCCAGAAGGCAAAGGCACCCCAAGGCCTTGAAGGAGTTAAGCTTTATCCTGAAGCTCTTTTGAAATCCTTCTAAACAGGGGAGTGACACGATCAGATTTGAGAAAGATAATTCTGGTGGCAGCGTGTAGCACAGATGGGAGGGGAATCTGGAAACAGGGAGCCCTGTTCTGCAAAGATTGTGATAATCCAGGGGAGGGATGATGAGGGTCTGAATGAGGGCAGGTGCGTGGGAATGAGGGCGAAGTGGATTAGGAAGAGATTTAAAGAAGACAATCAGTCTGGAGACTGGAGGTGAGGGAAAGGAGGGAGGGGAGTGGAAAGCTACCCTGAGGCTTCTGCTTTGAATAATGGGGTGTGTGATGTGGTGCTAACCAGGGATCAGAGAAAGAAGGTCGAATTAAAAATCCTACTTTGGATCTATTGCATTTGAGCATTTCCAGGAAAAGGGGTTCAGTTGGAGACTGGAAATGGTTTTAAAGCTTAGGAGGGAAGTGCACTATCATTATGTAAGTATGGAGTGCTGATGTGATGGACATTTTTCTAGTGATGAATACAGTGGTCAAGGTCTCTAGTCTGTGGAATGTCACAATGGGGGAAAACAAAAGCAAAATAAAACAGGATCACAGGAAAGGAGTTCTGGAGAAGTATTCTTAAAATGGTAACAATTGAAACCAACATCTGAATGATGACAAAGAGGCAGCCAGGGAAAAGCATTTCAGGCAGAGGGAATAGCACATGTGAAGGCTTTGTGGTGAGAGCAAGCATGGCATATTTGAAGAGGAGAAAGGGCCAATGCCTAGTGTGTGGTGGGCAGGGATGGGAAGTACGGTGTTGGAGACTGGAGGTCAGGGCTTATGGCACATGGTAGAATGCATCATTCAAATGAGGCAAAGGTGGATGATAAGAAATGACTCAAAGTTCTTTTGCATACAGTAAAGAGATTAGTGGATAACCTACATCACAGGCCCATCGTGGTCTGATTACACATCTCTACACTAGGACTTGTGTAGATGGTAGCCCCTCTCTAGGGCATTTCCAGTATCCTGGGTAAAGAGAAAGGTAATGGCTTTAAAGTTTCTGCCCAGAGAGGGATGGGCACTTCTACCAGCCAAAGCAAATTATATGGTAGAAGGTAATGTCATCCTCCCATAGAGAGAAACAGCAGGTGTTGAGATCAACAGAACAGTTTCCTACAAGCTGTGTGTAGGAGATCAGATTTGGTTCTAAATACTACGGGAAACAGTTAAGGAGTTTTTCTTTTCTTTTTTTAGCAAAGGGACATTAATGCTGATCATATTGGTTATAAAATAGATCAAGAGTGAAGACAGGAGATATGGGTGGGGTAATCTTTGTATGATCCCTTGGCAAGATCTCCATTAGAGTAGACTCTTGAAAAGACTTTCAGGACAGGACCCTCTGCAGGAGGCATCCTGGGTGAATGACTTGGCCTCTGTCGCTAAATTTTACTTCTGGGAGGTACACGGAGCTTCTGGCTCTCTCCTCCCACTATCCTTACAACAAACCAAGATAATATTCCTCCAAACTACAGTTTGAGGAACCAAAGAATTTATTGGGCTTACTAACAGAGAAGAGGGTAGGGATGGGGGTTACTTACAAAGGTGTGGGCACATGTGGGCTTCCTTCCTACATTGTGGCCAGGACCCTCTGACCTCTTGGCAGTGACCCAAGATGGTGGCGGTTACCCCCTCTCTCTGGCTTCTCCTCTCTTTATCCTTAGTCCCTTCCCTTCATGTAGCTAAGGCTGACTGGGTGGGAGGGGTGACTGACTCCCCCTGACCCTCTTTTACTTACAGGTTAAAAGTCAAGTTTATAATCCTAGATGAGCAGGTGCAACCAAGCGTGGGAAGGAGGCGTGGCTATAGCTTGTCAGTTTAATTTGCCAGGTGGAAGACAAGCTCATACAACAGCCTCACTTGGGCTCCTCAGCTCTTCTCTCCAACCGTAGAGCATATCAGGAACTCTTGAATGGTCTTTGGACAGGAGATTCTGAAATGCCTCCTCATGAATCTACAGAGAAAGATGTCTAAAGGGAAACTTGGAAAGGGAAAATAAAACATTTCACTGCCAGGAGAGTGGATTCTAGACCCTATCTCAGAGGAGCTGGGCTGGAGGAAGCAAAGACAATGGTGGTCTGTGTTTTCCTCCCCCTTTCCATACAAACCATTATAAGGAAAAAAATAGAGTCAGACAATTGTGCTAGCAGCTCCAGCACTCAGGTGGCTGAAGCAGGAAGATCGAGAGTTCAAGGCTAGCCTCGGCTACTATAGTAGTCAATTTTTGTTGCTGTGATAAAATATCAAGACCAAAGGTGACTTGTGGAAGCCAGAGTTTATTTTTGCCAGAGGGAGCTTTCATAATGACAAAGGAAGCATGGCAACAGGTGGCTGTAGCAGGAAGTTGAGAGATCACATCATTAACAGCAAACATGAAGCAAAGACTGGACTGAAAGTAGAGCGAGGCTATAAACTGTCCAAGCCCACCCCTAGTGACATATTTCCTCCAGCATGGGTCTACCTCTTAAGGTTCCATAACCTCCACAAACAGTGCTACCAGCTGGGTACCAAGTGTTCAAATACCTGAGCCTTTGGGGTGTATTTCTCATTCAAACCACCACAGCTGAAAAGCAGGAGTCTGTCTCAAAAACAAAGAAAAGTCAATCCTAGTCATGAATGTTTTTCCTGTGTGGAAAGAAAGATGGTGAGGCTGACTCAAGGACTTGGGATAAGGGTTTCTGGATCAGTATATTACTCTTAGTTCGTACGAGCAAAAGACAAAAGGGAAGGCAACACCTGCACCTAAGGGTGCCCAGTGCAGTGTAAACCAGAGCAGCGTTCGGTCCATGTTAGGGTAGGTGGCTCTACTCACATGCTTCCCAGTCTAAGCTGTCTAACTGACCATTCTGGATCTTCCTGTCTCTTCTACGGAGTAAACTGGGACCTTTTCTTCCATCCCTGTTTTCTTCCATTCCCTTTTCTACCCATTCTGGAACAGGGTTGAGTACTTGGGCAGAAGATGAAACCATAAACTTTTCCCTTCTTCCAAAGCTCCACCTGTGGTAGCTCTATTGTGCCTTAGCACATGCTCGAAATATGCCAGAGAATTCTAGAATCAAAGACAGGAAACATGGCCTTGACACCCAGGATGATTGACCCTCCCCACCTAGAGATTTTTTTTGGAGGAAACACCAACTTTCAACTGTCATCTACCTTCCTTCCTCCCTTCCTCGGTCCCTCCCTCCCT
>NW_008354790.1:849604-852897 GCF_000622305.1 Nannospalax galili | reverse complement strand
TAGATATTTTGAGTGCCTATGTTCTTTTCTTTTTTTCTTCCTCTTTCTTTCTTTCTTTCTTTCTTTCTTTCTTTCTTTCTTTCTTTCTCTCGTTCATTTTTAGCACTAGTAATTAAGCCTAGGGTCTCCCACATCTTAGACAAGCACTCTACCACTGAGCTGTACTACCCTTTGGCTCTGATTTTTATGAGCAAATTGTCATAGCCCTTCAACTGAAGACATAAATGTGCTACCAGTAGGAGCCATCATTTGTATTTCCTTTGATTTCATCCCTCCCCCATGGAGTCTAACATATAGTCCATTCAAAAACAATTTGAGTGCCTCTTTGATCAAATAAATGAATGAACAAATGATTTCCCAGGGGGCTCATCCAGGAACAAAACCGGTGATCCATCTCTCCCCCGGTCACAGTCTCTACAAAGAGTTTCCTATACATATGGGAATGTGGAGGAGACTTTATTATGCTGTCAGAAAGAACAGCAATGATCCAGGTTTTCAGATTCTCTTCCTGCTGACTGAGCCTGGTGGCCAGTGGTGAGAAAATTACAGTGTGTCTCAGTGACCCTCAAGGGACCAAGTTAGGTTCAGGCCATTACCCCGGGGAGCTGGCCGGGGACAGCTTACCTGTCAAACTGGCTGGAACCCCAAGAGATAAACTCTTGGTGAGTCCTTCTGTGGCACCCCGAGGCTTTGGTGACAGAATTAATTAATCAAGACACCAGTGTCAAAATTAAAGAGAGAGGGAAAGTCAATTAGTGATTGAATAATAGTGAGAAGACATATTTTAATGATTCCCTTTAATCAGAGTAATTCTTGACCCTCCTTTTGGTCACTCTCTCTTTTTCTGAGTGTTGCTAGGGTTAGAAAGAAGGAGGGACAGGTACTCATCTCTGTCTCTAATTCATACTTCGGGATTGATAGAGAGAACAAGTCCTCCACTGTCTGCCAAGGCCCCGTAAAGCTATCTATCATCACTCTGACTTCTTTTCAGCAGAATGTTCATTTCATTGTACAGTCTCCTCTTTAGCTCCTTCCTCTTCAGGAGGAGAGAAAATCTGAACTGAGAGGGGGAGACACAGACAGGAGAGGAAGGCTGGCTGGAACTGGGCTCTCCAGGGATATATCTGCCACCTCTCCACCCTCCAAAGCCTCTTCTAACTCTATTTGCTACTACAGGGAGACAAGAGAGATTATGATGTTTCACAGGCTTTCCAAATGCTGTCATGGCTAATAAAGGGTTGGCAGGAACATGAGCAATGCAGCAGCCTCTTGGTGCTGGAGCCAAGGGAAGGTAGGTGTAAGTTGCTAGTTATGCTGCAGGTAGAGATAGAGAAGCCCAGGGACCAAGAGAGAGGCCACTCAGAGGGTTCCTTGCTTCCCACACTTGCTCCACAGGCTAACTGATCTCACAGTGGCTTGCAGATAGGATATTGGATAGGAGCAAGACTGAAGGTAAGAAGGGGAAGTCCTGGAGCATGGAGTTATTCATGTCAAGGAGGTGGAACAGGAAGAGAAAGTCAAGGTCTGGTGACTAGAAGTGGAACATTAGGTTGGAGGAATAATGCCAGCACAGGAGGAATGACGGAGGAACTTCAGGGGCCAGGGAGCTCTGTGTTTCTTGGACTCTGATTAGGATCAGGATTGGCTCAGAGCTTTGTGAGAATTTCAACCAGAAGTGGAGATTTGACTTTACCTTTTCTCTGTACCACAAAAATAATAGAGATTTAGGAAAAGCCACCAAGAAGAAAAAAGCATCTCAGAAGCAGAGACTAACCACTGGTGATATTTTTACATAGCTCTAAAGTGAACATATTTCATCTTTTACATTGATTTTATATTTTGTAGCATGACATGACTCTAAGCTCTTGAATCATTGAAAAGTCTTATCCTATTTGTAATATTCACACACTGAAACCTAGTTTGAAAATTTATTTTCTAGAACATAAGAGCTACTGGATAAAGCCGAGTTCTTTTTATAGCCATGAAAAATAATGAAAAAATGGAACTTAGACTTCTTATTAGATAAAAACCAATTAAAACAAATGAGAAAATGACTTAGCAAGTAAGAGAAAGATTTTGTTCTTAGAAAAATGAAGCATTGCAAAAACGTCAAGAAAAGGGGAAAAACTGAAAAACATTAAAAGAAAAAGCAAGCTGAAAAAAGAGATAACCATATTAATAAAACCTAAGCACAAATTAACATCATAGTTTATTTTCACATGTATGTATTTATTTTTATTTGTATGTGTGTTTTTCTCTCTGTGTGTATGCCTTGTTAGTGTAGTTCCCCACAGAGGACAGGAGAGGGAGTCAGATCCCCTGGAGCTTGTGTTATACATGGTTGTGAGCTACCCAATGTGGGTGCTGGAAAACAAACTCAAGTCCTCTGGAAGAGCAGTAAGAGCTCTTAATTGCTGAGCCATCTCTCCAGACCTCCAGACCCATGTTCATTTTTATAAGAATGTAAAAAGATTATAGAATAACTACATCTTCAGCTTGTAGTCTTTATATATGATTTGAATGATAAAATATATTCTATATAATAGATTTACTGGATTCCATTTAATTATTACTTAGTGTTGGACTTTGAATAATAGCATGACTAATATTTTGTGCATAGAACTGTTTATTATTTGGAATGATTTCTTAATAGATTTGCCAAATGAAATTATAGAGTTGGATAGTTAAAAAATTTAGAGTTCTTGATTAATATTGCCAAAATGCTTTACAAAATGATTGTTCAATTTATAAGTGTGCTAGTTTTCCTCCACTCTCACCAACTAATATATTATTAAAATTTGAAATTGGGGCATAAGTCATAGAAATAAACTGCACATATTTTAAGAGCTCAGTTTGATAACTGCTGATAGTTACATACACTTTAAAGTTAGCACCCAAAATAGGATATATGGTATTTTCTTGTTGTCTGTCACAGCCCCCCTCCCCACCCCTCTGCCTGCTTAACCTATGGCAGTCACTGCTGGGACCTAGATTTCTTCTATTGTTCCTGGGTCTCAGATCAAAGGAATTCAGCAGAAAAAAAAATCTTTTGTCTAGCTCCTGCTGCTGTTCAACCCGATGTGTTTGAGAGCCACTCACCATATATATAGATACTCATCCTTTCTTGGAGTGAGGAGTTTTCTACTGTATGGTCACATAAGCATCTTTATACAGTCTGTTAATGAACGTCAAGTTGTTTCAAAGTTGAATCTGTAATGAGAGAAGCAGTTAGCAAATGTTCATAGACAACTGAAAAATATTTTCCCTTTTCTATGACATATATTTTTATTTTT
>NW_008354790.1:844532-847325 GCF_000622305.1 Nannospalax galili | reverse complement strand
TGAAAAATATTTTCCCTTTTCTATGACATATATTTTTATTTTTCTTGAATACCTAGGAGTAGAACTTCTGTGACAAAGGATGAATAAATTAATTTTATATAAATATCCCAAATGGCTGTGTATTTTACATGCCAGGAAGAGCTGTATTTCAGTAGTCACAGGTCCTCGCTAAAACGTCAGATTGCTTGTTCTGTCTTATTTTAGTCACTCTAGCAAGAATGGAACTGAGCACCATATGCATTTTTCTCATGACCTATGCTGTTTAACACCTTTTAAAATTACTTTTAAAGTACTTATTAGCAATTCATCTTTTCTCCTATGAACTATACTTTTATGGAATTTGTCTGGTTATTCATTTATAATAGCTTATGATACAATTCATTTGTCAGATGCAAAGGGAATGTTATTTTTCAGTCTGTGCCTTGCTTATTCATTTTTAAAATAGTGTATCTTCATAAAGTAGAAATATTTTATTTTATGAAGTTCAATTTATTGACTTCTAAATCTTAAGATTAGTCTTTTCTGTGTCCTGAGACATCCTCGCTGCCCTAGAGTTGGAAAGATATTTTTCTTTGTCATCTTCTATAGACTTTATGGTTCTAGTTTCTACATTTAGGTTTCTGGCACATAGAATAAATTTTTGTGTGGGAATCAAGGTAGGGATTGAGGGTTCTTTTTCTTTTGTTTGTTTGTTTGTGTTTTCTTGTCTAAATATCCAGCTGTCTCAGCATGATTTATTAAAAAGACAATTCTTTTCTCCAAATTGGTTTGGCAACTTGGTTAAAAATCAACTGATCATATGTGTCTAGATCTAGTGTTTAACTTTGTATTCCATTCAGCTGATCTATTTGTCTACCCTATGTCAATACTAGGGTAATAATACAATATTACTCTACCTTTATGAAAAATCTTGAAAGATGACAGGATAATTCTTCTTGATTTGCTTGTCTTTGTTAATTTTGTTTGACTGTTATTGGCCTTTTGCATATCCATATAAATATTACAATAAGTTTGCCAATTTTGACAAGAATATTGCATTCCACAAATTCAGTGTTTTGGATAAGATCGTTGTGAATTTGTAGGCCAATTTTGGGAGAATGGACACTTCATTCAATCAATGGATATGATTTATCTTTCCACTTACTTAGATCTTCTTAAATTTCTCTGAGCAATGTTTTGTGGTTAAAGTGTAGAGGTCTAGAGATTCTTTCATTGGGCATTTCTTACTTTTGATGTTTCTAAAATATTTAAATTTTATTTTCCAACTTTTTTTTTTTTAACTGAGAATAGAGGAATTCAGGGGTGATTTCTGGTATTGATCTTTTTAAATATTTCATGTATTATTTTATGTATATGAGTGTATTGCCTGCATGTATGTAAGTGGACCCATGTCATGCAATGCCTACAGAAGTCAGAATAGGGTGTTGGATCCCCTGGAACTGTAGTAGGACATTGGTTAGCCACCATTTGAGTGCTGGGAATTGAACCCGGGCCCTCTGCAAGAGTAGCCTGTGTTCTTAACTGTTGAGCCATCTCTCCAGCCCCTAAGAATTTTGTTAAATTCTTAAAGTTTGCTACATACAAATCCCATGGCTTGTAAATAAAACTTGGTTAACATCCTATTTTCCAGCTTGACTGGCCCCTATTTGTCTTTCCTTCTTGATTGACCAGGGCTTCAGGACAATGTTTTCTAGGAGCAAAAGTGGACATTATCACCCTGTTCCTCATCTTACTTCATCACAAAGTAGCATGCAGGTGGCTAACATTTTTGGTGTCTTGAAACAGCTTGAAGAAATGTTCCTGGGCTGAAAAAAAAATCTAGAGATAAAAAAATGTATTCAAGCATATAATTAAGTTTGTCAAATGCAGCTAATGAAAGGACCATGTGCTTTTCCTGGCATATTCATTAGTTTAGTGAGCTACATTGGTTATTTACTGGGTGTCTTGTAAGCTTTTCCAAGTTGTCCTGGAGTATTATACTTTGAATACATGAATGTATTTCGTTAAAGATTTCTGTGTCCATGCTCATGAAAGATAATGTTCTATACTCTTCCTTCCAGTGTATCTTTCTTGGGATTAAATATCAGGGTTTTGATGGCTTTATAAAGCACATAAGGGAGTGTTTCTGTTTGCTGGTTGAATCTATGTTTTCCACTTTTTAAAAAACTGACCTTACGGATCTTACTTTTAAAATTCTCTATAAACCTCTTTCTCCTCTACAGATTTGCTAAGTGTTGGGCTCTATGTTTTTCAGGAATTTTTGAGGTTTAGAAAGAAAACATTTAACTCTTCTACCCAACTGGAATTTATCTCAATACATAACATAAAGTGAGATTCTAAAATTACTGTTTCTCTAAATTGCTAGTTAATTGTCCCAGCACCATTCATTGGGTAATGCTTTCCTTCCCTCATTGAGTGGTAATGAATCTTACATCTTTGTACATAATCAGGTTCATTTCGGCACCATCTGCTCTGTTGTAGTGATTGCTTTGTCTCATCCTAGGCAAATACAGATACATTTTTGAAACCATAAAGCAATGAGCTGACTGTGAACCTGATGCAATCTCTTCAGAGTCCCAGGATCAGTTCCTTTCTGAAAACAGCCAAAGGTGGCCATTTAACTTTTACTGATGGTATGCTAGTTTGATTACATTATAGTTTTTGGGGGGAACCAGTGAATTTACTGAGCTTAACAGAGGATATTACTGACTATAATAAAACTAGCTAATGGAATTATTTTCCGTACTGTTTTCATTTTATTTATTCTTAACCTAATCTGTTAATGTTTCCTTT
>NW_008354790.1:841089-844296 GCF_000622305.1 Nannospalax galili | reverse complement strand
CAGTCAACAAATTGATGCTTCTTAAAATTAATTTACTTGGTATCATACTAATTTTTAAGTAAAATCTCATACAAACTAAAAATGTTAAATTAACACCAAAATTTTTTTCAGGCCAAAATATTCACTCTTTAATCTACAACATGGTTCCTGGTACTAAAATATATAAATTAATTTTAACTACCGCTCTCCCTATCTCTCTCTCTCTCTCTCCCTCCCCCTCTCTCTCTCCCTTCTGCTCTCTCTCACCACTGCCCTTCTGGGGCTCTATCAAACCTCTACTAAACCACCACCCTTCTGGGGCTCATCTTCCTTCAGCCTCTACTAAATAAACCTCGGGATCAACTTGTTCCACAAGCTTCCCTCCCTTCTGGCTCACTGTGTTTTTTTCCCCTTTTCTCCCATCCCATTCCTTGTACTTTGTCTCCATCTACTGGCTGGTCATGCCATGCTCTCATTGCAGGGTTTTCCGCTCTTTTCACTTGCCTCGAAATCACACTTGTGTTGGAAACCCCTTTCCTCTCTCTGGATATAGGATGCTATTTCCAGAAATAGGAACACACACTGCTTCCTGTCCAGGACAGGATCTCTCCCTGATGATCTAATTGCGGGATGCCACCTTCTGGGACTTGGAAATAACTCAAAATAATAACTAAAACCCAAGCAACCAAAAAAAGGATGCTTTGTTTTGATGTCTGGTTTTCCTCGCTTTCATTTTGCATGACCAATGCCAAACCCCTTTTCCTCCTACTCTGCCCTGTCTCTCTCTCTCTTTCTCATCTGCTGCACTTTCCTGCCCGGACTCATGATCCTGCTTCCACTCCCTATGGAGAGAGGATTTTCTTTGTCTCCCATCTGCTTGGTTCTGTCACTACCTCCTACCCTCTTGCTGGGTTCTTTATCTCCTCTTCACTCTGTACTTAATCTGTCACTATGGGAACCACCCACTCAAAGTCTCAGGGTCTCACACCTCTTGCTTGTCTTCTTAAATCTTTAAAACAACTAGGACTTTCAGATACAATCAGGCCATAACGCCTGAAGTTCCTGTGCACCACTGCCTGGCTTCAGTACGAGTTAGATAATAACTCTGTTTGGCCAGACACTGAAACCTTAAACTTCAATATTTTGAGAGATTGAAAAAATTTCTGCCATTGTAAAGGCAAATGATCTAAATTACCATACATTCAAGCTTCCTTTGATCTCCATGCTAATCCCTCTCTCTGGGTCCCATGTTCTTCCCATCAGGTTCTTCTCGCTAAGACAGTTTCATGGGATCCCAACCCACCAGGGGCCTCCCCCTCTGCCCCCCCACCCCTCCACCTCAGCTTTTGATCCTATCATAGCCAATAAACTGCCTCTTATTAGGAGATTAGGACCCATCCCCATCCTCCTCCTGCTCCCCAGCCTGAGGCACAGCCAAGTCCTCCCCTTGCTCTCCCCTTGCTATACTCTCCCTACCTCCCATTCCAGGGCCCAACCCAGCTCTCCTCCTTTCTCCACTCGAACTCCCTCTCCATACCATGACCTTTCCCCTCTCCAGCACTGCTCTAAGTCCATCACCCACTCTCCTTCCCCTAACTGTCCTTTACTTAAGGATATCCAAAACCTTAAACACCTCCTTGCCAAATATTCCCTAGTCTCCCCTATTCTGGCTTCTAGCTCAAATAACCCATTTATCCCTCCTGTATCTAACTTCTACTTTTATTCCAGACCCTGCCTCAGATACCCCTGCCCCTGCGTCCCCTCATGGACAGGACACCCCTCCCATCACTCCCACTCCAACAGTTATAAAGTCTAAACAGGGTTCAAGCAATTACCATCTTCATGACTTCAGCTGTGTCCACTAATAAAAAGCATCACAATTAAACTTGTTGACTTAACTATCATATTCTTTAATTGAAGGACGAGGGGTAAACAGGGTCATTGGACCCTCACCTGAGTACCCAGCTGCTCTTCCCAGCCAACTGTGTGTAATTTGACCCTATGGTCTTCTGGACTTGGAAAAGACCAAAGCATATTATCTAAAAAAGGCTAGGAAGGCTTGCTCCATGCTGGGTTAAGGCTTTCCAATGTAAATACTCTCAGGTCACTCATATACCTCAGCAACCCCTCAGTCATCTCTGTGAGTAAGCTCAGTAAATTCACTGGTTCCCCCCTAAAACTATAATGTAATCAAACATTGGTTTGATATCACAACCTAAAAAGGGGAAAAACACTGCTTAGTAATCCCCAGGAAAAGAAGTCTCACAACAGATAAAAAATTTGTTTGCTAATGTTATTGTCTCATGGTTATTAAAAAAGGAAAATGGAAAAGTGGAGGATGTTGGAAGGATATGAGAATGGAGATATTTTTAAAGAAGGATTTATGTATGAAGATTATGATGGCTGGATATTTCCAGAATTGACAGAGAAATGAGAAAGCTGGGCAGGTGATGAAGGTCTGTGTATGGTTGTTACAATATAACAAGGATGAGACAAAGATAATGTGTAGAAAACCTTAAAATTTCTAAGGTTGCAGCTTAGTCAACTAGTCTAAGGATGTCTAGTCAAGGTTTATTTAAGGATGTTGCCCAAGCTCTATCTACATAGCACATGGTAATTAAGGTACCAGACTGGTGTAACTAACCTTGTTGGATGTTTAACAGCCAGACTCTAAGGCCTGTATTAATCTGATCAGAGAGACTTAAAGGGACAAATTTTTGTTCCTGGCCCTCCAAGGTCAAACAAGTTCCAAGGGCTATGGCGCATCTCTTGAAATATCCTGTAACTTTGGAGAGTCACCTGTCCTCTTGTTCAGGGAGGACTTGAACCAGTGTCCAGTCTGCAAAGAGGAGGGTCAACACAGAGGAAACATTTCCTCCGTGCTTCCAAGTGAAGCCCTGGTCAAGCAGGACCTCTTGACTTATCTTCACATAGATGGAACTGGTAAAAGAAAAGCCTGAGGAGCCAGGGGCTACCCCTAAGCCCATGTGACCCCTGAGGTTCAAGTCCTCATATGACCTTAAGAGTAAAAATAAATTGGTTTATTTGGGCCAACAGTATGGTCTTAAACACCCAAAAGGAAAGTATAACCAAAATTAAAGTCATCAGTATATTTTAAGGGTTCAAGGGATTACACAACCCAGACATATTCTTATGTTATTTAGACAATTATCTCTCATTGATGATTTCATTCCTAATTAGATGTTGTTCAGATGCAAGACTTCAAAA
>NW_008354790.1:828961-840965 GCF_000622305.1 Nannospalax galili | reverse complement strand
TGAGAGGTAACTGACACTGATTCTAGCCACTCCAACAGCTATCAAAATGCTTGAAAACAAATCCTGAGCCCATCACTCTTGAGTTCAGCCCCAGAAAAAAAAAGAAAAAAAAAATGGAAAAAGAGCTATTACCTTGGTGCTAACCATTGCTCCTTAATTCTTCAGATATTTTCAGGACCAAATCCAAAAACTAACTGTTACTAATTTTAATCAGTTGTTACTTTCCTTCCCTTCACATGTACACAAGGGCCCACCAACCATTGAGGACCCTGTTGAGATGCATGAAGAGGGAATCCCTGCTGTCTGATCGACCCCTAATCCAGCCTACTTCCCTCCACACATCGACCCTGTCCAGCAGGAAGTAGCAAGACAACAACGGTGCCCCCTATCCTATAACACAAAAGGCTAGAATGTTAAGGTTCAGATAGCCCTGCCGCCTCACCAACAGGATCCCAAGGACTTCTCATGCTCCTGAGAAAAGGGAACCTAGCTGATAAGCACCTTGGACTTTGAAGTCAAGAGAAGCTGACTTTTCTCCACTGTTTGGCCAACACAGCAGGCTTCCCCTTTGATCTCTAAAGAGAACAGGTTTTAACAGTCCCACTCTCCCACTTCCCCCCCACACCCAACTTTAAAAAAAAAAAAAATACATCTTTCCACCTTCTGCAGGAGGCAGAAGCCTCCCTTTTAAAAGACCCCAGCTCAAGACCCGGCAGACATTTTCCCGGCCTGGAAGGGAATCTGTCCCATGTGTTCCTTTGCTAATAAACCCTATTTTGATGGAGGTTTATCTGTGCCTCGGTGCCTCAGCCTCCATTTGCTTGTTCTCCGCCAACTTTTTACCTACCAATACTGAGTTAATTATAAAATTCCCAAGCATCAAAGCTCTTTGAAGGTCATGATTCTCTTTGGAAACATGATGTTCTACCTGAGCCCTGTTCTCTTGAATGATTGCAATGGTCAGGGATGTAGCCTGGAAATGACTTATTCCTTCAAAGAACATGAACTACAGACCAGCACAGGGCACCCTGGGAAGAAGGATGGAGCCTAGATGCTGGCAAGCATGAGTGTGGCACTGGCAGGAGATTGGAAGGGAAAAGGAAGTGTGTGCAGCCTCCAGGGAAAATGGCAAGGGCATCCTGAGATGGGGCATTTACAGACCTGGGGCAAGACCGCTGGCCTATGAGGTGTAGGGAAACTATGGGCTGGGCGTGAAAGTGATGGAACAGACAGCCCATGGGTTTCTTTGTAAGTCACCCTGTTACTTCCTTTCATAAAGGAAACCCAAACTAAAAATGTCTTATGTTAGTCTGTGAGGCTTGAAGCCTTGGGAGGGAACATGCATAGGGCCTTCCAAGAAGGGAAAAGGGAAGAAAATTTAGTGCAACACAATTGATGTAGTTCTGGACAGATAAACGAACCACAGGAGTCTGGGAAGAGCTTGGAGATGTGGGCCTGGGAAAGCTGCCGGATTCCAACAGCAGCATCTGGTCAGCCAGGTTCAGATTCCCAAATCCAGAAGGGTGGAGATGGGTGCAGCAGAGTCCTGTGAGATAATGTGACCCATCCAGGAGAAGCTGGCAGGAACCTAGAGGAGAGGGCAGCCAAACCCCATACACTTAAAGGGGTTAGTGATAGTCACGTGGGTTATATAATGGATTATAAAATATGTAACAAAAAGGTGCCGGCAACGCAGACCAGACGCATGGGCCACAGCTGTGTTGTAAATGTGGGGAAATAGTCCAGTTTCAGGTATGTGAAGATTTTTTTTAAAGGTTATAGAAAGGCTAGAAAAACTTTTACAGGCCTTGGACACAAGCAGAGAACCCAGAGAGGGGGAGTGGCCACTTTGCATAATAAAAGACTTGCCCCAGGCAGGGGAAGCTGAAAAGGCTAGGGAGGTCCTGGCTGGTCCAGTTTCAGCCACAGAGCTTGAGAGAGAGAAAAAATGGGACATTTTAACTTGTGTAAGGCCCAAGGACTCAGGAAAAAAGACAGTAGTGAAAAAGAAACAACTAAAAATAAAAGTAGCTAAAGGTGCCCCTCAGATTCAGCTTTTGATACAAAAAGAGAAAAAAAGCTAACAGTTCTATAGCTAGGAAATATTCCACACTGGAACAATTAAAACTAGGAAAAACTTACAAGGAAGCAATCAAAGAGCCCCTCATCACGTGACTCGTGAGGGTATGGGACATGGGAGCAAATAATGTCAGTCTAAGTCCTTCAGAAGCTTTACATCTGAGTTATATAACCACCCATCCGTCCTTGCGATATAGGCTATTCAACCTAGGCCAATGAAGAGGGGAGCAGTCCTTAATGGGATGGCTGGTGGAAGGCATTAAAGATACATGGTCATTACCAAGGGAAACTCCCATAATTAACAGAGGCTGGAGGACTATAAAGGAGGGACAAGCATTACTGAGACAACTAGGTATGAGAAAAGCAATATATGATGCCCAGTTCACAGGGCCAGATAAGACTGTGTTCAGCAGAGATATAAAGGGAAGCTTAATTCAACTGGGTCCTTAAGAATGGTATAGAGCTTTAATGGTTTTGCTGAGCCCTATAATGGGACAGTAGCTTTGTAAAGTGAGAGGCTTTAGCAGATCTAAGTGACTCTGACCAGCATGTAAAACATGTCTGTAGAATAACAGAACACCCTACAAGAGATATAAAAAAGACCAGACAGAAGAAATGGTCTCTTTGGGTTACTTGAAGACAAATGTGGCAAGACTTATGTCGAGCCCAAATTCCTAAAGAAAAAATTGATAGAAAACCAAATTCAGTACTAAGGAGTTTCTGGAAGGCTTTAAAACTGGAAGGACAGTTCACAAAAGGCATTCAAAGGATAAAAACTGTCCTGGGGTGGTTAAAGATGCCCAAAGATTGAATAAGGTGCATTTCTCTCCTGATAAAGGCTATACTAGGGGTGGAGGCAGTTTTTCCTACCAGGGCCTCCCCCAGCAGCCAGGTATGGTCAGTGGAGAGATGATAGATATGGCTATAGTCAGGAGACAGACCCAGGGCCTGCCTGACTCAGGGAACTAACAGGTGCAGCAAGGACAAGAGAAACCCCCTGCCTCCTTATCCTGGCACAGGGTCAGTCAACTGGAGTCAGGACTTGTAAGGGTATCAAGGATAAAAGGATACAAAGAGATTCCATGTAAAATCCCCAGAATTCAGAATGACTCCAGAGGGACAACTAAAGATAGTAAAGAACTAACCAAATTAATGCCTCTTACCCATACTATGATAGCTAACAAAGATCTATGGAAAAAGCAATTAATACAAATGGATAAAACCTTTCCATGCTGTGTTGGACTTTGTCTATGATTGGTTTAATATATGGTGTTAACCTCTGAGTGTTTTAAAGATATGAAACCCATTTGAATGATACCTGAAGAAACAGGCCAGCTATAGCTGTGAGATTCTTGGGAGGTTTATGGTTGGGTAAGATAAAAACAGAAGCTCCCAAAGTATACAACTGTTAAGAAAAACTATAGTACCAGGGGTGGAGTCCCTCCTGCCATGAGCTGTTGGTCAGAGAGAGATCCTAGAGGTCCTCAAATTCCCCAAGGCTATTGACACTAATGTCGGTTATACACTAGAAGTGTCGTTAAGGCCATGTTGCTGAGGACACTGCATGATGTGAGCGCAGGAGAAGAGATGGAGCTGAGCCCAAGCCAAAACTCCATGCCACTGGATGGATGAAGTTCATAGTGTCAGAAGGCTCTATGCAGATGGTTGGAGAAGAAAGGATCCCCTATGATTCTACTCAACAATGGACCCCATGTGCTGCACACTATGGACATACCAAGCAATGGCTGCAAGTGCAGTAATGGCTCAACTAACATACGTACAACTAACAAATTTCTAATTGGATAAAGCCCACTCCTAGGGGTAGAACATACATCTAGTACTGTAGACCAGGCCAACCCCCTATGTCAAGAAAGGCTACAGGGCCCAGTGGGAAAGCTGTTGAAAGTATACTGTTTTATATCTTCTGGGCATTTGTATTTACATTCATGTTTGTTTAGCTGTGTCTACTTCCTTCCATTTGTCTTTCTAGTAGGAAAAACACCACTGAGATAGATTAGCAGCCACGTCTTGAAGATAAATGATGGGAGGCCCAAGAAGTCACTATCTCACCATGATATAACAGAGATTGCCTTACATCTGTCACCCCCCTCCAAGGCTCAGGGGCCCTTGTGGAAGACTGGTGAAAAAATTGTAACAGCCAGAGGAAAGGGGTGGAGTGTAGCTCAGAAACGACTTATTCCTCTGAAGAGTGTGAACTACGGGCAAGTGCAGGGCACTGTGGGAAGAAGGGTGGAGCCTAGCTGCTGGCGAGCATGAGCATGGCAGTGGCAGGAGATTGAAATTGGAAAAGGAAGTGTGTGTAGCTTCCAGGGCAAATGGCAAGGGCATCCTGAGATGGGGCATTTACAGACCTGGGGCAAGACTGTTGGACCATGGGGCACAGGAGAAAAGGTAATGGAGACTGTGGGCAGGATGCAGAGGTAATGGAACTTGGAATGGAGTGCTGTGGGTTTCTTTGTAAGTCACACAGTCACTCCCTATCATAAAGGAAACCCGAACTAAAAATGTCTTATGTTGGTCTGTGAGCCTTGAAGCTTTGGGCAGGAGCATGCACAGGGCCTCCCAAGAAGGGAAAAGGGAAAAAAATTGAGGGTGACACAGGGGTTTTCTTTGACCATTTGTGCTCTTGAAAGTGATTTCTGCAACCAACTACCCTTTCCATTGAACCCTGAATAAGACTCTTGGGTGACCTACTTGAATCAACCTGAAGGAAACAGCCCATCCTTGCCACCCCACTGCAAATAGGGTGATTACAAAGAAAGTTCCTTATCAAAGGTCAGATCACACCATCTGCTCACCCCACTCCTCTATACCCAGTTTCTGTTTGTTATCTGTAAAGTAAAGGCCCTTTCTGTCTGGTCCTCAGGATGCTTACATGTCTTAACATCAGACCACTCTCCCAATTACCACAGTCTCTGCTATGGCTGGAATATAGGTTTTCCCCTCTGAAACTTATGCTGCAATTTAACTGCAATGTAATGGTACTGAGAGCTGGTGGGTCCTTTAAAATATGATTAGTTCATTAAGAGAGATTCATGAAGTTCCCATGAGTCTTGATTAATTACTGCCAGAGGGGGTTGTTTGCTCTAAAGCAAGACTGTCCTCATGTCCTGTCTTTCAGGTATGCACCAGGTTTCCCCTTTTTTAAGCAGCATGAAGCTTTCACCATGCTCTTGGACTTCCAGCCTCTAGAACCATGAGCCCAGATAAACCTGTCTCCTGTTATAAGTTCCTTAATCTCGGGTATTGTGTTATGGCAATAGAAAGTGGACTATACATATCACATTCGCCACTTGAGCCTATGTACCACTGCATCCCCATCATCTAAACTATTGCTTCAACACAGTGGTGGTTAATAATGGTTCAAGATAGTTTTCCTTTCAATTCTAAGAATAATATATAATTATTGAAGAAAAATCAAATAGTCCAAATTAACATAAAGTATAAATCTCATTTCTTCTCTATTTGGAAGTCAGAATTATTTATATTTCTTCCATAATCTTAAAGAAATTTTCTATGACCCCATGAGAAAATGCACACATAAATGTGCATATTACAAGTGTTATTGCTTATACTTCGTCTTCAACTTTTTGATGTTTTTAGCCTATAAACTAATATACTACAAATCTTAGGCATTGTTTTTTACATCAGTATGTATCATATGTATCAAGCTGTATCATTCCTCACAACAACATTATGTTCTACTGTGTAAATGCTGAATAATTTAATTTGTCACAGGTTTTTGGTATTATGGTTTGGTAAATAACACTGATTTATACAATCTTGTATTTCCCTGTACAATATGTGTATAAGGCTAAAATCCCTGCAATGGAAATATTTAAGGATTTAAAATGGATAGATTATAACATTGTCTACCAACAAAGGTGTACCAATTTATATTTCCATTAAAAATGAATGAGGAAACTCTTCTATAAGCCCTGGTAATTACTAGATGCTACTTTGTTCATAAGTGAAATGCTGAACCTAACTACTAATGCAGTTTGCATTTCTTTAATTGATTATCAGACTGAGTGGTCTTTTCCTATGGTCATTTGGCAACATTTTATTGGATTTTTCTCCTCTTGCTGATTTAAAGAGCCCTCTGGTATCAAATTATCTTGACTGCCACAAATATTACTCTAGTATGCTCATTTGTCTTTTGATGGTGTAAATAAAATATTTTTGCCATACAACTTTTGAATAGTCAAATCTATTAGTTTTTCTTGCAAACTTCTACATAACTTTCAGTTCAATGTATTGTCATATCATACTTTGTATGAAGCCAAAATTTATGAATACTTAAATTTTGTTTCAATTTGTAAATTATCTAAAAAAAACCCTTACAGATAGATTTTCATATTCATTGTTGAGTGCTCACTGTGGGCCAGTTCCTAAAAGTGTTATTTAGAAATCAAAAAGTTGGGGTTGGAGAGAGGGCTCCATGTTTAAGAGCTCATACTGCTCTTGCAGAGGACTTGAGTTCAGTTTCTAGCACCCATATTGTGAGACTCACAACTCCAGGAAATCCAATGCCCTCTTTTGGATTCCTTGGGAACCTGCATTCATGTATATACACCTTCACATAGACACACACATATATGCAAAATTAAAAATAAATCTCTTTTTTAAAAAAATGTATAAATATTAGAAACGTGGTGGGCATTATGAAGTCACGGTCACCATAGTGCCTCCTCTTTTTGGTTCACTGACCCACTGTATAAGTGTAAGTAGCTCTTTTCTCCAAGGCAGTGAGATGTTGGACATGAAAAGGAAGGGGTGACAGGAACGTGGGGGCCCATAGGAGAAGGGAAGTGCTTGAGAGGACATTGTAGAGGACTAATCATGGAAGTAAGTTCAAGCTGGCCTTCTTAGCTTAGCTTTTACTCTGCTGGCATCATTTGAGGAGGGATTTAAATGGTATCTATGCATCTGTTGGGGTGGAGATTAATTAGTCTTGCCTTATGGTTGGGTTTGTACAAATGATGGTCAATTTTATATCAGCAAACAAGGAGGGGGCCCTTTCCTCTCCACTTCCCTGCTATATTAGAACATATGGTCAGTATATTTTAAGCAGCCCTTCCATAATTTATTATAATCTTTTCAAACTGGATTAGATAGAAGGACAAAGTCTATCTCTTTGGGGATAAGGAGTTTGGAATAAATCGGATTTTCTCTCTTGTAAGTGGAAATGAAAGGAGAATTTACACATCCTGGCTGCGGCTGCTAATTCCATCCAAGGTAAATTGCTTACTGCCTTGTGTACTTACAGGTAAGCAGGAAGCCAGAATGTCTCTATTTGCAGAACTGAAGTTAGACTTTAGTTAAAATGACAGGGTAGCTGATTTGTCTGATGATTCATTTTTATAAACTTCAAAGCTTATGTAATCTTACACTCTGAAACTTGTTTTAACAGATCAATCTTTTATGTTAATGTCAACACATACATTCCTATTTATGCACAAGCCATCTTCCTAATAAGACTGAATTCCTGGAAAAGCAGGCATGCTGTGTGATGGATCATGGCATACTCATGTTGCTGAGCGTGTGCACTGCTCAAATGAGTACGAAAGAAACATTTGTCAAATCACCAAGTATAGCCACACATTATTTCTCCTGGAAGTATTAAAATTGTCAGTTTCTCAAAGGAGGCAGCTCTTATCAGATCTGATGTTGCAAATTCTTATATACCAAGTAAAAATGTTTGTTTCATAGGGACTTATGTCAGGACCATGGACTTTATGTGTGGAAAAGTTTGATACTAATACAGATACGACAACTCCTCTCCTTATGCTTATAGGCAAAAATTTTAACCTCTTTGGTCCTCATCTTAAAGCCTCATCTGACTGTTGCTCTCATATGAGAAAGTGCTTGGAAAATTAAGAGTACTCTTCAAATATGACCTGTGGAGCTTAATTTTCTGACCTGAGTCCATTTGGCTTAGACTGGAATAGAGAGGTTATGGAATGAGCTCCAGGTCAGTTTTTTGTTTTGTTTTAAGCTAGAAAATTTTTTCCTTATGATCCTTCTTGGTCTCAAAATTAACTTTCATGTCATCTGGGATATCGTTTTTATGGTTTGTAAATAATACAGTGACTATAGTTGGCTGTGGTTCTCTCCCCATTTCTTTCTTAATTATTAAAGAGGAATGGTTCCAATTTGTTCCAGATCCTTTGAAGACCATCTTGAAGGGAGAAATGCATGAAGACTTTGCTCCCCAAAGACCCTCAGGGTTGCTCCCCAGACATGTCAGAGCCAAGCTGAAGGGAAGCTGAATATCTCAATCTTAGCAGTGTTTAATGTACATGTGCATGGCCAGGTGTATTTATTATTTTTCTCCTTGCATTGATCAAATATCTAAGAAGAAGTGACTTAAGGGAGGAATGATTTATTTTGGCTCATGGTTTGAAGGGATACAGTCCATCATGGTGGGAAAGGCATCGTGGCAGGCAGCTCCTTGGCATAGGCAGTGTAACAGCTGCTTGCTACCTGGCACTAAATAGGAGGAATATCTGGTGGAAGCAGGATTGGACTCTGAACTTCAAGGCTTGCCCTATAGTGATCAACTCCCTCCAGGTAGGCCCTACCTCCTACAGGTTCCACAATTTCCCACAACAGCACCACCATCTGGGAACCTAGAGTTCAAACACATGACCTGTGGGGGAACATTTCACATTCAAATGATAACAGCAAGTAAGAGCAAGATTCTCTGCCTTGATTGGCTTTGTGCTTACAAATTGCCTTAGGCAATGCCTCCCTGGATGCATACAATAGTGATGACTGTGTTCCAAGCTTTGGGTTGAGGGATGAATGAGTAAAGAACCCCTAACAATGGAGACAGAATGGCCCTGAAAGATCCCACTCTTAGGCACTTCAGTACTCAACAAATGTTCATCTGCTTCAGACACTACAGCTGGAACAAAGATAGATAGACATCTTTGGCTACCTAGAAATGACCTTTTGGTGTAGGAGGATGGAAGGTTTTGGGAGGCAATGGGGATGGTTAGGGAGGAACTCTGCTCAGCTCATCTTTAGGAGCACAGCTGAAGGAGGCCAAAGCTTGATGACCAGTTTGTTTCCTGGGGCCCAAATGGTGGAAGGAAAGAACCAACTCCTGAAAATTGTCCTCTTACCTCCAGTCACATGCCATGGCATACATATGCACATGCGCACACACACTGTATAAATATAATAAAATATTTTAAAAATAAATCTAAGGGGGCTGGAGAGATGGCTGAGAAGTTAAGAGCACTGGCTGCTCTTGCAGAGGACCTGGGTTTGATTCCTAGCACCCACATAAGTGGCTAACAACTATCCATAACTCCATTTCCAGGGGAATCTGATGCCCTCTTCTGACCTCCACAGACTTGTGTGACATGGGTTCACCTACATACATGCACATAAAATAAAAGTAATAAACAAAAAATATAAAAAAGAAACCTAAAAAGGAAGATACATAGGATTATCTAAATGTATATTTTAAATTCCATTGGAAAATTACAGAATATAAGCCACAAAATATAAGAAAATTTTTGCAAAAGAAGAGGACAAAGACTTATGCAATTAACACATAGAGAACTCATAAGTGAACAAAGAAATGAATCCTCTGTATAAAACTTGGTGAATAACAGACAATGCATGAAAGAACTCAAATGGAAAAAGGAAGGTATGTAATATATACTTTTTTACCCTCCTCCCAGTCAAAGAAATCCAAGAAAAGAATTTTTAAGTGAAATAATATCTTCCCCTGTCAAATGTTTTGGAATTATTTCCAGTTCTCTCTCAGTCAAATTTTGTGTTGAACTGGGGGCGGAGGTGGGTGGGGGGCGCTGTGCTCTTCTAAGTCCTCTGCCTATGCTTGTTAGGAGCCTGCCTCTCCTGGTTCACTTCTTGGCTCAGGCAACACAGCTACTTAATTGAATGCTTCAGATCTCAGACTCACTATACATAGTTCAGCTAGGTCTTGGTTTGGGACTACTCCCTTAACTGACCCTGCTTACACCCTGGTTCTTGGTTGGAGAGTTTCTTTTCTCTATTTCTAGTTAGAGCCCATATGGACAGGTCCAACTACATAAGCCAAATGTCAAGAACTGAGATGCTATAGAAAATACAACAATAAAGGCTTTGATAAAAATAACTATGGTATGCTCTTTTGTGGGCTATAATGAAACCTCAAAGAAAATGAGGACAAATAAAATTATTTAAGAAAGTATTCTTAATGCAATGTTAAGAAAATACAGTTAAGAGTTAAAACTTGATATTCTGTAGATCACTAGCTATTAGGTAAATAAATCATTCATTGGTCCATATATCTGTTCATCTACATATTCATATCTACCAGTCCAACCTTCCACCTACCCATCCACCTGTCCACCCATCCATCCATGCATCCATCCACCCACCCATCCATCCATCAATCCATCCTTCCTTCTATCCATTCATCCATCTACCCAGTTACCCATCCATCCCTTCATCCATCCATTCATCTAACCATCTACCCACCCATCCACCCATATATCCATCCTCCCATCCATCCATCCACCCATCAATCCACCCTTCCTTCCATCTATCCTTCCATCCAGTCATCCATTTATCCATCCATCTATCCATCCATCCATCCATCCATCCACCCATCCTTCCATCAATCCACCCTTCCTTTTATCCATCCTTCCATCCACTCAGTTATCCAACCATCCATCCATCCATCCATCCATCCATCCATCCATCCATCCATCTATCCAAGCATCCTTGTATCCATCCCTCTGTATATGCTTCCATCCTATAAAATACATAAGTGACTGAATATGGGACAGAAATGAGCATATGTTAATGCATATAGTATATCTGAATAATAGTGATTTTTAAATTTTTACATTTGTTTACTTATTTATTTGTGTGTGTGTGTGTGTGTGTGTGTGTGTGCGTGCATGTTTATGTTAATGCCATGGTGCACATTTAGTTTGAGGACAACTTGCAGAAATTAGTTCTCTCCTTCTACCATGTGAGTTCTGGGGATTGAACTCAGGTTGTCAGGTTTGGCAGCAAGTGCCTACTGAGCCATTTCATCTTACAGGCCCCTGAAGAACAATAATTTTTATTTACCAATGTGTACTGTAAGACTTTACTCAATTTATCTTTTAAAGAGTTATTTTATTTTAGGGGCTGAAGAGATGGCTCAGTGGTTAAGAACACTGGCTGTTATTGCAGAAGACCTGGGTTCATATCCAAGAACCCACATGGCAGCTAACAACTGTCTGTAACTCCAGTTCCAGGGGATCCATCAGCCTCTTCTGTCCTCTGTGGGTGCACTTACCTACATGTAGGCAATACACACATACACATAAAAATAATAAAGTATTAAAAAGACTTATTTAATTTTATTTTTGTGTACCTGTCCATATATGTGTGTGGGTATGTGCACATGTGAGAGCCAGTACCATGGAGGCCTGTAACTTCTAGAGTGGGCAGTTGTGGTCTACTTGATATGGATGCTGGGAACTGAATTGGGGTCCTTCACAAGAATAGCAAGTGCTCTTAATTTCTGAGCCATCAATCCAGCTCCCTTTCCCAAATTTTCATAGTAAACATATATCACTTTCACTATAAAAGAAACAAAAAGCAATCACCTTAAAAAACTCCACAAGAATAGAACTAAGGGTAACTACCAAGAAGGAGCAATCCAAAGTTTCCATCCAGCTTATAAGAAATTTGTGGTACTTAGAATAGCTGGTACAGTGCCATAAAAGTTTAATATGAGTCAACTGTGTGAAGCAAATGATTAAAAATTTTTTATATGTAATCATGGCTCATAGTGTCCAAATTAAAGTAGATTAATGTTCTACTAAATTAGAGCTGGTGTGTAGACATTTCAGGGACTGCCGATTCTGGCTCACAATTATAATAAAAC
>NW_008354790.1:803985-828796 GCF_000622305.1 Nannospalax galili | reverse complement strand
TTTTTTTTTTTTTTTTTTTTTTTTTTTGTAAAGTAAGATGTTCCTCAGAAAGTTCTATGCTTCCTAGTTACCCTTTTTGTAACCCTGACAGTTTATAAGATATCTTGCCTCTAGCTTTTGTGAGTATCCCAAAAGGCTCCAAATCTCCTATGAGATCAGTAGGTATCCCCATCTTGCCCTCCTTTACATCCTGGCAAGCTTTCTCATATGCCAGTGTTACTAAAGAGACTGGGTGGGGTGTGGATAGACTCATACTGAAAGTATAAGGCATGGTTGGTTAGATGACTCAATGTGTTAAGCACGTTTGATGACCTGCACTTGATCTCCACTAAAGGTGGAAGACAAGAACTGATTCCACAAAGTTGTCCTCTGACCTCCACATGCATGCTGTGGCATGTGCATACCCACACAGACACAGTATTCATGCACATAATAATAATAAATAAAAATTATGATGAAAATACAATACTCATGTATGAAATTTCACTAAAATATCTTAAAAGAAACCACAGGAGGACTGCATAGTGTCTGACCCAGAACAACAGGTAGGGAGCCCCAGACCCAGTCCACCTGTCCACCAACTACCCTACCCACAGCTCAGCTCAGCTCAGGGAACACATGACATCCTTTGACTGTGACCCCAGGTAGGGACCATCACAGCCAGGCCACCACTCCACCTATCAAGACACCCTGGGACCACGTGGTTTCCTGTGCTCCTGACCCCACATAAAAGAAATCTACCCACTTCTACCTGAGGATGGTGTGGTATCTTGTGCCCTGTTCCCCTAGCACACTGCCCACTCACACTGTGACTCCATCCCCTGCCACCTAATGATCACTTGTAAAACTTGGTGAGCCCTCCACAGACTTAAGATCAATAGCTAGAATCTTCTAAGCTCAAAAAAAGAATGGTCCCAACACTGAACATCAAACGCCATTCAGCTGGTACACACACAACCTGACAAATTGAGGTAATAGCAAACACAGATCCAAACACTCAGTGAAGATGAGATCAGATATCCATACTAAGAAACACAACCAACAACATAAATCCAGATGCTTAGGCCCATCACAACACAAACAATATGAGTAACCAAGAGTATATATCTCCTTCAGAAATTAGTACCCCTATATCATAATGTTTCTGGAGAAAAACTTAGCTGATGCACAAGGTAGTGCTTTTCTTTGTTCTCTACATTTAGTGTTTTTTGACCATTATAGATTGTGGGAAATTTCTTTTCTGGTCCTATATATTTGATACCTTGGTAGGTATCTTATTCTTTAGATTTGGGGTATTTAGTTTAATTCAAAATAGTAATTATAAGTATGTTTAAGAGACTCAACGAGGATATGAATAAAAGACTGAGCAAAGACTGAAAACATAAACAGTTGAATGAAATAAGTAAAAACAAAGGTATAAAATTCGAATTTAATAAGGACATAGAACATATGAAAAAAAGCCAAACTGAAATAAATTCAAAATGAAAAGTTTAGGCACTGGTGAGATGACTCAGAGACTCTCTCACAGAGGATCCAGGTTTGGTTCCCAGCACCCGTGGTGACTAACGATCGTCTGTAACTCCAGTTCCAGGAGATCCAATGCCATTTTCTGATCTCCCTGGGCACTGCATGACACAGATGCACTTATATACATGTAGGCAATATACTCATACACATAAAAATAATAAAATATTTAAAAATAATAAAAAATGAAAAATTCAGGAAGTTAGACAAAAAGCTCAGAGGAAAGCCTCACCAACAGATTGGATCAAGTGGAAGAGGGAATATCAAATCTCAAAGACAAGGTAAAGGCAATGGCTCAGTCAGTCAAAGAAAATGTTAAATCTAAAACAACCCAGAAACACAGCATACAGGAACTTTGTGACACAATAAAAAGATCAAACCTAAAAATTACAGGTAGGGAAGAAGAAGAAACCCAGGTCAAAGCCACAGACAATATTTTCAACAAAAATCATAGAAAAATAATTCCCAAATGTAAGAAAAGAGATGCATGTCAAGGCACAGGAAGTATACAGAACAAATAGTACACCAAGTAGACAGGACCAGTAAAGAAACTTCTCACACCCTATAACAGTCAAAATACGAAACGCACAAGACAAAAGATACTGAAAGCATCAAGAAAGAAAGATCAAGACACACAGAAAGACAGGCCCATTCAGTAGAGACTGAAAGCGAGAAGGACTTGGATTGATGTCCAACAAGGCATAAAATCACATCATTTCCAGCCAGACTACTATATCCAGCAAAACTATCAGTTTTAATCAAAGGAGAAAAAAACTTTCTGTGATGAAAAAAAAAGATTTAAGGGGGGTTGGAGACATGGCTCAGCAGTTAAGAACACTGGCTGTTCTTGCAGAGGAAACAGGTTCAATTCTCAACACCCACATGGTGGCTAACAGCTGTCTGTAACTCCAGTTCCAGGGGATTCAACACCCTCTTCTGGCTTCTGTGGGCACTGTATGCATGTGGTGCACTTATATACATGCAGGTAAACACTCATACATACAAAATAAAAATAATAAAATTTAAAAATATTTAAGGAATTTATGACCACTAAGCCAGCTCTTCAGAGGATAGTAGCAGGACCACTTTGGTCTGAAGAGAAGATTAAACGCATCAAAATGACAAAGGGAATAAATAATTCCAGAACAGTTAACCAAAAGAGGTCTGAGAAACCACCACAAAAATAAAATATCGGGAATTAATAAACATTGGTCAGTAACTCTCAGTATTGACTAACTCAATTCCCCAATATAAAAGACCAAGATTAACCTCCTTAGGGTAAAAGGATGGAAAAAGGTATTCCAAGCAAATGGAAATAGGATAAAACAGGCATAGATATTCTAATATCTGACAAACCAAGAATAGTCAGAAGAGATAAGGAAGGACATTTGATTCTCATTAAAAGAATAATCCACCAAGAAGGTATTGCAATCCTAAACATATACACATGGAACATGGGGCACCCAATTTCATGAAAGAAACATTATTATATCTAAACTCACACATTGGCCCCAACACAGTGATAGTTAGTGACTTCAATACCCTATTCTTGCCTATAGACAAATTGTACAAATAAAAACTGAGTAGAAACACGGGAATTAAATACAACCAAAATCAAATGGATCTAACAGACATTTACAGAACATTTCACCCAAACACTAAAGAATACACTTTCTTTTCAGCAACCCATGGAACTTTCTCCAAATTTGACCACATATTTGAACATAAAGCAAGTCTCAACAAACTTAGGAAAATTGAGATAACAACTTGTATTCTATTTAACCACAAAGGAATAAAGCTATATATCATAAGCAGTGCAAATAGGAGAAAGCACACAAACTCATGGACACTAAACAACACACTAATAAATAAAAACTGGATCAAGAGCTAGATCAAGAAGGAAGTTTGGGGGGCTGGAGAGATGGTTCAGCGGTTGAGAGCATTGGCTGCTTTTTCAGAGGACTTGGGTTCAATTCCAGCACCCACATGGCAGCTAACAACCATCAGCACTCCAGTTTTAGGGGAATCTAAAGCCCTCTTCTGACCTTCATGGGCATTGCATGACACAGGTGCACTTACATCCATGCAAGCAATACACTCATACTCATAAAATGAAAATAATGACTAAACTATAAAAAAGAAGAAAATTTTGTTCCTAGAATTCAATAAAAATGAAAATATACCGTATCAAAATCTATGGGACAGTTCTAAGGTGAAGAGTGCCTACAGAAAAAAATTAGAGAAACATCATATTAATAACTTAATGATTCACCTAAAGGTCATGGAAAAGCAAGAACAAACAACACTCCAAAAAGAGTCAATGGGAAGAGATAATAAAACTCAAGGCTGAAATTAATGCAATAGAAACAAAGAAAATACAAAGAATCAATGAAACAATTGGTTTTTTAAAAAAGATGAACAAGATTGGCAAGCCTTTAGCAAAATTAACCAAATCTTTAACCAAAAGAAAAGAGAGTTAGGAAACATTATGGCAGATTCTGAGGAAATTCAGAGAATCACAAGGACATACTTAAAAAATATATGTATATATGCTACTAATCTGGAAAGTCTAAAAGAAATTGCTTGAATTTCTAAATATATATGACCTACCAAAATTGAACCAATATGAAGTAAACAGTTTCAATAGATCCATAACAACCAATGAGAAAGAAGCAGTAAAAATCTGTCAAGTAAAAAATGCACAGGACCAGATGGATACAGTGTAGAATTTGACCAGACTTTCAAAGAATGAGCATCAATACTCCTCCTCCTCCTCCTCAACAACAACAACAACAACAAAATCATAAGCAAATTTCTCTGATGAACATGGATTAAAATTTTCTCAATAAAATACTTGCAAACTGAATGCAAGATCATATAAAAAAGATTATCTACCATACCAAGTTGGCTTCATCCCAGAGATGCAGGGACAGCTTAACATACATAGATCAATAAATGCAATCCACCACATAAATAGGCTCACTGACAGAAATCACATGATTATCTTATTATATGTAGAAAAGACCATTGATAAAACCAACACCCCTTTATGATAAAACTCTTGAAAATTCTAGAGATATGTGGGACATATATCAATGTAATAAAGGCAATATACAGTTAGCTCATAACCAACATCATGCTAAATGAGAAACTCAAAGCATTTCCAGTAAAGTCAGTGACAAGACAAGGTGCCCACCTTCTCCATTTCTGCTCAACATAGTGTTTGAAGTCTTAGCTAGAGCAATAAAACAAGTGAAAGCAATAAAGGGGATACAAATAAGAAGTCAAAGTTTTCTTATTTGCAGAGGATATGATTCTATGCATAAAAGACCCTAAAGACTCAACAAGAAAACTCCTATAGCTGATAAACACATTCAACAAAAACTAACACACAAAATCAGTAACTTTCCTACATACAAATGACAAACATGCTAAGAAAGGAACCAGGGAATCAATTACATTCATTATAGCCTCAAAAAACAAACAAACAAACAAAACAACAACAAAAACACAGAACAAATCTAAGTAAATAAAAGACTTGTATAATAAAACACATAAAAGGAGACATCAGAAGATGGTAAGACCACTCATACTCATGGATCAGTGGAATCAATACTGTGAAAATGATCATCCTACCAAAATCAGTCTACAGATTCAATGTAATCCCCATAAAACTAGTACAATTCTTCACAGAAACTAAAGAAATAATCTTAAATTTTATATGGCAACACAAAAATCTGAGGATACCCAAAGCAATCTTGAACAATAAAAGAACAGCTGGAGGTATCACCATTCCTGATTTTAAGTTACACTGTAGAGCTATAGTAGTAAAAAGAGCATGGTATTGTCATAAAAACAGACACATTGTTAAATGAAATAAAATTGAGGACATATATATATATAAGACCACACACCTACAGCTGCCTGAATTTTGGCAGAGGTGAAAAATACACACTGGAGAAAAGACAGCACCTTCAACAAACGGTGCTGGTCAAACTGGATAGCTGCATGGAGAAGAATGGAGCTAGATCTCTATCTCTCGATCTGTAAAAAACTCAACTGCAAATGTATCAAGGACGTCAACATAAGGCTTTCTACCCTAAATCTGACAGAGGAGAAAGTAGGGAATACACTGGAGATTACAGGCACAGGGAAGGACTTTTTGGACATGACCAAGATAGTATAGCCATTAAGACAAACAACTTTCAAATGGGACCACATACGAAACTAAAAAGCTCTGTACAGCAAAAGACACCATGATTCAAGGGAAGAAGCCATGTACAGAGTGGGAAAACATCATCACCAGCTATACACCTGACACAGGTTAATATGTAGAATATACAAAACAAAACAACACATGCACAAAAAAAATCAAGAAAACAACCAACCCATTTAAAAAATTGGGTGTGGAAGTAAACAGAGTTCTCTGAAGATGCAATGCAAATGATTGGGGGCTACTTAAAAAGTTTCAACATCCTTAGCCATTAGGGAATTCAAAATAAAACTACTTGAAGATTTCATCTTACCCTAGTCAGAAGGCTAAGATTAAAAAAACAAATTACAACAAATGTTGATATGGATATGGAGAAAGGGGAACACTTACTGCTGATGGGAGTGCAAACTGGTGCAGCCCCTATGGAAATCAGTATGGAGGGTCCTCAAAGAGCTAGAAATTGATCTACTATAAGATACAGCTATGCCTCTCTTGAGCATATACCCAAAGGACCCTAGATCCTACTAAAGAGATACCTGCTCACTCCTGTTCATTACTTCCCTATTCACAATAGCCAGGAAATGGAAAGAGCCTAGGTGTCCATTAACAGATGGATGGAAATGTGGTACATTTACATAGTGTAGTATCATTTAGCTATTAAAAAAATGAAATTGTGAATTCCCAGGTAAATGGATAGAACTGGAAACAAACACCCTGAGTGAGTAACCCAGACCCAGAAAGACAATCATTGCATGTTTTCTCTCATATGCGGGTTTTAGCTTTGAATTTTTAGATATGTGTATTTCATTTGGAATACCCATAGAGGTTTGGAAACTAGTAAGAGACCATGGAGGGAGGGAGGATCATTCAAGGGAACTGAGATCAAATATAGTGATATAAAGGGGTAAAAGGGGACTAATGGAATAAGAAGGGTTAAATGGGGTGGGGGTGGGAGGGAAGGTAAGGATGGATAATAAGAGGAGGCATAACTAACGCTAAAGGCGTTTTAAAAAAGTACAGAAACCTATTACTATAAAAGCTCTGTAAAATATATACATATACATATAAATGGAGTTACCCTATAAGGAGTGGACTATACCCCAACTAGACACCTCTTTCTAGCAAATAAAAGTCACAATACTAAGAATAGGTTACTTTTATTTGAGTTGTTGACCAGTGGGATCCCATAGGCACCCCAATAGTTACAGATATTGGTCTCAGTTTCCCTGAAATTATTGTGTAGGTTGGAAGATGAAGATCTACACTGAGCATCTTTAAGGGGTCAGATGTGGCAGATCAAAGATGGGCAGTGAGGGGGCAGGAAGCCAGAAAGCACAAAATTAGAGTTGGAGCGTGAGAGAAAAAGATTAAACAGAGAAAGAAAAAATTGCCAGCAGCTTTGGATTTACCCAGCCGGAGTTTTTTTCTCCATTGGGCAAGGAAAGCTTAAGTAATCCAAATTAATGTCTAGTTAAAGGCAGAGCTCAGAGAGCAATCAAACAGGTGACCACAGCTGGCACCAAATTTCCCTGGGAGATAAACTACTAATGCTAAAAATAAGCCACGTGTGCTGAGGACCAGATTGCTTGAAATCAGTCAGCTCCAGGTGCAATGCACCAGTTAGAATGTTTCCGTCATTCATGCAACACACCTATAGCATGAACCTGTTCTGTGCCAGTCACTGGGCTTCTGCCTGGAGTCACAGACAGGCTCCCTGTCACAGAGTCACCCACCGTTTATTGTAGAAGATGCATAGTGAAAGAGACCTGGGCAGGTTCACCCAATGACAGTGTCTGAAGAGGGTTAGAAGGAAGCAAGGATGGAATAGGGGAAGGCAGGTGGGGAGTGAGGAAGGCCTCTCTGCAGAGGCAGACACCTTAACTGTGCTTGGAGGTTGGGGAGAAGTTACCAAGCTGACAGAAAGGGAAGAAAAGGATTCTAGAAGTAGTTAGAAAAGCAGTATCATGACAGGATGTCAGAGAGGAGCTCATTTGTGCTCTGGGGAAGTGCCAACAGTCCTGTATGGCTGCAGCATGGGGCAAGTTCTACATGAGGCCCTTGGGATAGTGTAGGGTAAGACTTTCTGGGCAGTTTGAATTATGTTTTGAAAGATGATGGGAAGTCCCTGGAGGATTTTTTTTTTAAAACAAATTCTTACTGATTTTGTAAGTGTATATGTATGTACACATGTCTCTCTCTTTCTCTTTCTGTGTGTGTATGAATGTGTGGGTACATGTGGAGACCAGAGGTTGACATCAGTGTCTTTTTCAATAGCTCTTCCCCTTGTTTTTTGAGGTAAAGCCTCTCTCTGAACCTGGATTCTGCTAGACTGGCTGGTCAGCAAGCCTCAGGGATTCTCTTTACTCTGCCCCCACCCTCCAGGGGCACAGCCTCCTGATTCATACCATGGGAGCAGCAGCTCCTGTGACCATCACAACTTCTGCTATCATACCTTTCTTGTTATGATTGACTGAAATTCCTCTGAAACACTGAGCCAAAATATATAATTTATTGTTTAAGTTGATTCTGTCAGACACTCTGTCACAGCAATGAGAAAAAAGCTAATATTTTAAAAATATTTTATTTTTACTTTATGTGTATGTGTGTATTGTCTGCATGTAAGTAGGTGCACCCATGTCATACAGTGTCTGCAGATGTCAGAAGAGGGCATCAGATTCCCTGGAACTGGAGTTATGGACAATTGTTAGCCGCCATGTGGGTGCTGGGAATTAAACCTGGGTCCTCTGCAAGAGCAGCCAGAGCTCTTAATTGCCGAGTCATCTCTCCAGCCCCCAGGCTCTTTTTCAAACCCTGCATATTTTTGCACTCCTATCTTCGGAGTAAGAAGGTGATTGGGAAATTGAGGAGTAGACAGTTGGACACATCTACAGCTCAGAGCAGTTTAGATTTCCTAAAAAGCCATCTGTTGCTAATTCGCTGGTTAGATGGTTGGCTGCATACTGGGCATGTGGCATTCTCATATCGAACAATTTTATTGTCATTGATTCATTAATTTGATGAGTATTTGTTAGACACCAGTGACTGTAGGTGCTCTGCTGGGTGCTGACTACAGAGCAGTGAACAGATGCAATTATTCTCCTGGGAGAGGCAAGACAGTGAGTTTGCCGCAAACGGAGACCTGATTTGTGTCCTCCATTCCACCTTCTTCACTGTGCTGTGACCACCAGAAATCGTCTGGGCCGTCTCTGCATTTCCCTTCCCTTGGATTGTAGCTAACAATTTAGAACCACTTTGTCTCTTTAGACTTCACAACTACTTTTAGATAAGGATTTCAAAACTATCTTCTGCTACTAGTTTGATAGTGATTGGCTTAGTTTATTTAACTCTGCCCTTGCTGAAGCTCTGAATTCCCTGAGACTGAGACCCAGACCTTGAACAGCTTTCTGCTTCAAGTACTGCAGCTGACCTCTTAGGCTCAGAAAAAGTATTTCAAATACCACGAGACTTATCTTCTTTCAATAGCCATAGCCAGAAAAGAGTAAATTAATCATGAACATGAACATTGCTGATGAACAATGAAACATGAACATTGCTCATCTGTGTCCTTTTCTAGGCCTTAAATATCTCAAGAGAGAGGCCATTCAGTCAAACTTGTATCTTCTCCGTCCAGGTTAGTTCATGGTCCACAATAGGTAATTAATAGCCATCTCATATGTATTTATATCTCCAGTGAATAAAGGAGCAGGAGGCATCTTTTGATGACTGTCATGCTGGTTAATTAATTTTCATCCAGTTCAAGCTTGTCTCCCTCAACTCCTCAAGTGTACAAGAGGTTTCTATAGGTAACAACTTTGATTGTTTGGTAATGCTAGGTCCATCATGAAGCTCGATGCATATGCTTAGAATTCAGCTCTGTAATAGCTCTCTTTCACCTGTGATTTCATAGTCGGTGCATTTTCATCACTTTCTGTGGCTTACATGGGCAAATCCAAGTCATTTCTGGAGTTTCCATATCTAGGTGCTATGTTCCAGTGTTGGGTGGAAAAAGACCCTGAGCTGGGAGGCTTCGAAGAGCTCTTTAGTTGCCCTACAAATCTCTCTCTCTCTCTCTCTCTCTCTCTCTCTCTCTCTCTCTCTCACCCCCCGCTGCCAGGTTCTAGAAGGCAGGTAGCATTTTTATTCTTATTCTATGATGAAAGATTATGGAAGTATGGAAGTGCAAAGTAGGCAAGCAACTCATTCCAAACTGGAATATGAATCCAGATGTTTCTGACCCCAAAATCCATGCTCAAAGGCAGAGATGCTATGACGTCAGTGACTGTTGGAGTCACCCAGGCACCTGCGAATGCACCTGGCTTCCACTGCAGACAGTGCTGGGTTTGGAGGCTGGGCTGGGGCCTGAGAGCATGTATCAAGCAGCCCTAAGAGGTTCTATAAGTGGCACTATTGAATACTGTGGAACATGGCTGTCCAGAGACTTAGAGAGAATGTGTCTTGAAGCCATATACCTTCCACTGGCCTTTAGGGGACAAAGGATATGACATTTTCCTATTCTGTATCTCTAAAATCTGGTAAACTTGGAAGGAAACTATGTGAGGAGATCTCCCTCCCATGAAATTGAGAAACTGTTCAGTGTCTGATGAACAAAGGCTATGATCACCCTTCAACAACCATGAGGTTATCTTTTCTTCTCCACATCATTTACAAAGAGAATAAGTAAGATTTCAAGATGGACAGATAAAGGGAGCCTACGTCACCCCCTGATAAGGTGGTATAATGGAGGCTGGGGTTCACAGGGGACCACTCAGAATACCACCATAGAGTGAAACCTTTCCTGGGGTCTAAGGAGAGGGATGAATAAAGGCATCCAAGTCCTGGAAGAAGTCCAGAGTCTCCACTCAGAGAAGAAGACATAGGGTGTTTGAGGGAAAGCTTAGACACTAGTACTAAGCAGATCCGAGCCAGATTCCCACTCCTCTGCCCAGTGGCTGTATCCCCATCTCCTATAGCCTCAGTTCCATATCTAGAAAATGACAATAGTATTTTGTCCACATTGAAATGCATTATACAGATTACAAACAACACGGATACTTGACCAAACACAGTCCAACCTGAACACAAGGTACTGCTAGTCCCATCTGAGGCTTTCACAGGTTTTCAAGGGCATGGTGGGGAAAGAGGTTGACATCCAGCTTCCCCTCATCTAGAAGAGAAAATCCTCCATGGGAAACCCAGGGGGAGCTCTGGCTCAAACCCTGACTCCCCAAGTGGGAATAAATATTTATTGAGAGTCAGGCAACCTCACCAAATTTCTTCCTAACCCTTTGGCCCTGCTCCCTCTCATCGTAGTTGATCACTGCAGCATTCAGCAGAGAGGGCCTCAGTGTTTCAAAAGATTAGATGAAGGGAGCCAGCAAACCTGGGGGAACTTGAGCTGATGTGAAAAGCTGGGCTGAGAATGCTTTAGACCCTGAAATTGAGTCACTGTTGGGATTTGCTTCTGAGCCTTTTTTTGCAGTTGGCATATTTATAGGAGACCCTGAACTATTAAAGGATGTGCAGCTGGGCCTCCTGCCAAGGTACCCCTGGCTCAGTTCCTTAGAAGCTTGCCAAGCTTTGGCTGCCCTGGGTGGTAGCCACAGGGACATTTGGAGGCCTCATGGTAGCTCTGGGAAAACAGTGTCAAAAGCAATGGCCTTAACATTTTGAAAGGTGCTGTGCTAAGGGTGTGTTATCAGATCTTCTGAGTCATCCTGAGTGAGGAGTACTGCCAGAGCCTCGTGATGATTCAGCTCAGCACCTCAGAGGAGGCTTCTGAAGTCTGAGTCTCCACTGACTGTGTGAACTTAAGGGTTTCTTTGAACCTCAGTTTCCAGCCATGGAAAATGAAGATAAATGCATCTATCTCCCAAGGTTATTTGAGAGTTTTCAGATCAAGCTTTGGCCACTGTCTGGCATGCAGTGTGACACGCAGTAAATGCCAGGTGTTATTAGTCTGTTCTGAGAAACAGTGAGGCCTCAGTATAGTGAGTGGCATGGCCCAGGTAGGGAGAGCTGGGGCTGGAATTAGCCTCAGGTATGTTCTATTGTGATGCCCATGGGCATCCTGCCTGAGCTGGCAAATTTCCCTCAGGGTGTTTGGATATCTGAAGTGATAGTCCCCAGGACTCCAGCCTCTCATGAACCTCTAGACAAGAACCTCTACACTAGAAGCATGCAGAGAAGAGAGTGTAGGGCAGCCAGGCCAGAGAGGAGAGTAGCAAATACCCACCCAGACAGGGGTCTGCAGGATTGAGTGTTGTTTTGATTTGTTCTGGGTTTCTCTGGCTGGTGAGCCGCCCGGAGAGGCCACATTATCTGTATGTTGTCTTCCTTTTGACTTGTTTCATAGCTGTAACCTTAGGACCAGATGTCAGGATGGCCTGGGTTGACAGTGTCACTTTATAGGGATCGGTGCTGGCCCATTTTCGCTGGAGCAGTCTACACTGAAAGGCTGTATTTTCCTTCTGTCACTAGCCTGCCACCCTCTCTTTTTCTCCTCTCTTGCCCCTCTATGGAAATTCCTATGGAAAGAACTACCCTGTAATTTGATGATTTTGTTATTTTAAATACATTTTTATTTTTATTTGACACAGTAATTGCACATATCTATAGGGTACAGTGTGACATATGTGTATGTGTATTTTATGTATATGTGGTATATATATTTGAGTGCAAATGCATGCACCTATGAGGCCAGAACAGGACATCTGGTGTCTTCCTGTTATTCTCCGCCTTATTACCTTGAGACAGAGTCTCTCACTGAGCTGGAAGCTCATCATTTTGGCTCAGTTGGCTGGCCAGCAAACTCTCAGGATCCACATTTCTCTGGCCCCCAAATGCTGGAGTTACAGATAGACATAGCTTTGCCCAGCTTTTATCATGGGTATCGGGGATTCAAACCCAGGCCCTCATGTTTGCAGAATAAGTGCTCTTACCAACCCAGACACCTCCTTGGCCCCCAGTATGACATGTCAGTATAGTTATTTCAATGTATAATGATCATTTAAGAGTAATTGCATATCTATAACCTCATACATTTATCTTCTCTTGTGCAGGGAAAGATTCAGACTCTTTTCTGCCAGTGATTTCCCAATATGCAGTTGATTGTTGCCAACCATAGGTGCCTCACTATGCTGCAGAATATTAGGAGTTAATGTTTTCCAACTGTACTCTATCCAGTACTCATCTGTTCCCCACTTCCACTCACCCACATCATTACCAGACTCTGGTAACTACTGTTCTTTTCTCTCCAATGAGATCCACTTTTAAGCATCCAGATGAGAACATGCAGTATTTCTTTATGTCCCTGACTTATGTTACCTAACATAATGTTCTCCAGCTCCACCTATATTGTTGCAAATAAGAGAATGTCATTCATTTGTATGGTTGAGTAATATTCCATTATGTTTATATACCATATTTCCTTTACTCATTAATCAGTGGATGGATACCTGATTCCATATCTTGGCTACTGTAAATAGTTCTTGCACCCGATACCATCAGTTGTCAACTTGACACCTGGGTAGAGGAAACCTTAAACCTCAATTGAGGAATTTCCTCCATTGGATTGGCCCGTAGTCATGTCTGTAGGGGATTTTCTTGATTGATGAGTGATGTGGGAGGGCCCAACCTATTGTGAGAATTGCCACTCCTGAGCAGGTGGTCCTGTGTTGTATAAGAAAGCAAGCTGAGCACGGGCTGATCTGGGGAGCAAGTCACGGTATGTGCTTCAGCTCCTGGTCCAGGCTCTAACCCTGAGGTTCTATACTGACTTCCCTCAATGACGAATTATGACCTGGGATATGTAAGATAAAATAAACCCTTTCTTCCCCAAGTTGGTTTTGGTCACTGTTTTTATCAAAGCAATTGAAAGTAACTAGAACAGAAGTTGGTACTGAGAGTGGGGTATTGCTGTGATAGACCTGATCATATGTGTCTGGGAAGATTTTGGAAGTTTTTGGAGCTTTGGACTGGAAAAGCACTTGGACCTCAGTGAGATGTTTTGTAAGAACTTGGAAGATAATGCTGAAAGAGGTGTAGATGATGGAGGCATGGCTTGTGATGCTTCAAAAGGAAGAAAGGACTCTTCAGGGATATTTGTATTGAATTAGAATTTTTGGAAGTGAAACCTTTTGTGCTTTACTGAGACATGTGATGCTGGTTGGCTGGGGTTGAAAATCAACTATGAGTAACAAGAGACCAGTATCATCAAGGTGAAATCTTTTGGGAAATATTTCCTCAGGGTCATCACACAGAAGTTTTGATTCAGAGGTGGTCCAAGGCTCTATCTCAAGCTGGAAGCAGGACTTGGTAAGAGTCTCCTACATGGTACTGGTTTTGAAGGCATGAAGAGTTCATGGAAAGCAGTTGAGGCTTGGTACCGTGAGAGGCTAGGAGAGGCCATTGGTGAAGGTACGGCCTCAGTTGAGGTGAAGACCCCCAGGATAGAAGGGGTCATGGGGAGAATCTGAGGTCAGATGAAACTTGTAGGAGTCAGTTCTCTCCTTCTACGCAGTGGGTCTTAGAGATGGAGCTTAGGTTGTTAGCTTTGGGGCAGCCACCTTTACCAGCTGTCATCTCACTGGTCCTCATTTGTTCATTTTAAATTGGACGCTTGTTCTCTGTAGCTGTTATTTGCCTTCTGTCTTCTGGGGTCTGGTGTCTTAGATGCTGCCATATTCTTCAAGCACTCAACTGCAGCTAGAAGCATGCTTCTCAAACTCTCTGGAATGAAGGACCAGGGTTTTTCTTTTAAAATTTGTTGATGATTGATACTTTCATAAAATATCTTTTATATACTAGAGAATATTTTCCTAGAATATATTTTATTAGGTATACTCTGTAGAACATATTTCTAGTAAAATGCAATAAAACACTGAAAACAAATTCCCTTTTTTTTGTTATAAGAATAAGGGCATCAGGCTAGCCTGTGAGATCACTATAAAAGTCTCAAAACATGGGGGTTGGAGAGATGGCTCAGTGGTTAAGAGCACTGGCTGTTCTTGCAGAAGACCTGAGTTTGGTTCCTAGCACCCACACGGCAGCTTACAACCATCCATAACTCTTTCCTAGCACCCACACGGCAGCTTACAACCATCCATAACTCTAGTTGCTGGGAGTGTGATGCCCTCTTATGACCTCTTCAGGCACTGCATGCATGCATGAAGTACACTTACATACACATAGACAAACCACTCATATGTAAAAATTAAAAATGAATTTAAAAAATTTAAGTCTTAAAACATGTACTGTCAATGTATGTATTGACATCTTCATGGGTCAGTAAGAGCAATCTGCAGGTAGTCCCAGATCCACACTGGGACCGTGTGGTCTGGAAGACCTGTGGAGAGTACGGTTCCTGCATCTTAATGGCTTTCTTTAAAAGCCAGTGTTCACACATTGCAGTCCTGCCCCACTGCCACAGTCATGACTATTTCCACAGCTGTGTATTGTCAATAGTAGACATGATGGTAATCAATGTGATCTGCAGGGTCTGTTTAAGAGAAACCCTGTGTCCTGTGGAAGGCTGCTTCCTTCCACATGCTTCCTTGGGTGCTTCCACATAGTTTTACTGTAAGGCCTAGTCCTGAGGTTGATTGACACCCAGAAACTCCCACTTATAATTGCCTTCAGTGCTTGGGCTGTGTGAGGAGGACTCAAGTCAGCTTCTTATCTTTGTCTCTGATTGGCAGGCCCATATGAGGCACACTGGGGGGTTATTTGGAGAGGGAAGTGGAAGAGGCCATGGGCCCACTTCATACAAACCTGCTTGTCATGGGCTGGGAGAGGTATGATAACATATCAGATCTTCTCTCCCCTTAACCTTGTCAGCTTGCTGCCAACTCACACAGTGCCAGCCCTTGACAAGAGCAAGAGAGGATGATGGGAAACTCCTCTCCTGGCAACAGGAATCTGTAATGGGGTCCCTGAGGAAGAGGAGCCTATTCTTGAGTCACAGCTGCCAGCACCTAGAATCAAACTCACCCAAGAATGGTCCCCACCCATCCACCATCCTGTGTGTACTTTGAGCCTCATCAGCCCGTGTACTTCCAGTTCCTTAATTCTAGTATTTAAAGTAACTCTGGTCTCTGAGAAATCTGGTGCAAGGAGGGAGAGTCCCTTGTGGCTGGGAATATTTACCCTTGGGGACCAGAGGAGCACCTGCTGCTCTGCCTGCAGCCTCCCTTCCCTCTCCTGCACAGCCTATCATTTTCCCAGGAAGAGTTCCTTTCACCTCTCAGTGTGTTTGTAGCATCCACAATGACTGACAGGCCCTGGCTCAATTAGTCAAATGCAGCTTATGACTCACTCTTGAGGTGTCTCCGATGGGGCCATTCATAGTCCTGTCATTCCTGTTTGGTCTTCCAAAGTGCCTTAAGATCTTAGGAGCAAAAGATATAGATAACCCTCACCCTAATCCTTTCATAAGTCAAGGGTGGGATTGATAGTGTCTGCTGGCTGTCCACCAAGCCAGTGATGGCGGGCAGGTGGAGGGCAAAGAGGACTGGCAGGGCTTCTCCCGGGGACGGAACTGCTGCTCATGCAGCTCTGCTACGACAGTCTTTTCTCTTTCCCACTTTTGACCTTTATTCACAATGACTCTTGTGACTTCTTCCCTAAAAATCAAGAAAAGACAAGGGACAGGCAGATGTGAGTCAAAAGATCTTACATGGGGATGGACCAGGAAGGGATATATTTCAAGATATTCACACGCGGAGTAGTCAGGGTGATGACTTTCATGCAGTCTTTGCATTCTGAGTTTTCTGGGCCCTGTCAACCAGCTTGATTTGCAAACCACACTTATTCCCAAGGTGGCCTGATACATCAGCAAACTCAGTGTTCAGTAAGACAGAGCTGGGCCTCAGGCTTCTCTCGGCATTAAAATACCTCTTTTGCAGGGAGCTTTCAAGTCTCCCTCAGACAGTCCCATTTATTCATTACCAACAGTCCTGTGGTGGCAGTAAGCAGCACATTTCACTATCAATATGGGCAAAGAAGAAATGTTCTCTCTTACCTCACTAGGACCACTCCCAAATCATAGTTGTTTAGGAACACCATGAAGTCAAGGGTTAACCATCTAGAAAAAGCACCTCAGAAAGCCATCCTGAAGTGGGCAAATACCCAGGAGAAAGCAAGAGAGTAATTGTGGGTAGTTGCCTCTACAAATGCCCTTTAAATGTAATTGGAAGGCACTCTGTGCTTGTAGCCATGCACTGTAAAAGCTAAGTAGAAGGCAGAGCCCCCGGAAATGAACAGCTCCCCTACCTAGCCGAGGCTTTGTCGGAAAACCCTATCAGAGCTTGTGCACTTACAGATGTGTGTGGCCCCACCTCTGCGCTCCTGAAAAATGTTTACTTGCAGCACAAGGGTGTGGGGGTGTGGGAGGTTTGTAGGGCTGTGAGGGGTGGGGGACTGGAGAGGTGTAGGGGGTTTGGGGGTGTGGGGGTGTGGGGTGTGGATTTGGGAAGAGGAGGCTGCATGATTTCATTCAGGAGGTCCAAACCTTTCTTTCCTTTTCCTTTTCCTTCCTTTGACCAAAGGAAAAGAACGTGCTTGACCAGCATCTTCTTGCTTTTTTTCTTTCTTGTCTCTGGTCTAGCCCTAGTCAGGCCTCTCTTGGAAGAAGCCAGACAAGGAAATGGCCAGTCTTAGCCCTAGTCAGGCCTCTCTTGGAAGATGCCAGACCAGGAAATGGCCAGTCTTTCCTCTTTTATGGCCAGGTTGGCTATGGGAAACTCTAGGCATCTTTTTCTGTCCTGAAAAGTGTAATGATGAAAAAATAATGAAAACTTCACACAGGAAAATAGTGACACTGGACACGTCGTACGAAGAACAGCTATAGTCAGAGAACATCGTAGGTGCAAGGGGGAGATGTGTACAGTGTGTAGACAGATGACTCGTAGCTGACTCTCCATATCTGGAGCGTCTACTCTGGCAGATTCAGTACACCCAAGGTTGAAAATATTCAGAAAACACAGTTGCATTGTACTGAATGTGTACAGAGATTTTTAAACTGTCTTTGAGCAGAGATTTCATGTGTGCAGAGATTTCATTCCCAAGATAATATGGTAGAACAAGTGTTTATATAGCATCTACATTGAATTAGGCATTACAGGTAATCCAAAGATGATTTAAAGTTCATGGGGGATAAGTAGGGTATACGTTAATACTGCATTATTTTACACAAGGGTCTTCTGTATCTATGTATTTGGGATCTTAAGGGAAACATGGAACCAGTTCTCAGTTCTGAGGACCAACTATATTTCCCTTTCCTTTGTGCTCATAGTTTATCCCCTCCTCTCCTGTTTCCCAACCCCACTGACTCTTCCCTTGCTGTTGTTAATGTGATAAGTGCATCAGAGTTGGAAGTGGCCACTGGCATCCACAGCCTTAGTTGAACCCCCTTAAGATGAGCTCACAATATGGGGACCTGGGCCTCTGGATGAAGGGGTATTTTTGTTGGTCTTTTTGAGACAGGCTCTCATGTAGGCCAAGCTGGTCTTGAATTCACTGTTTGGCAGAGGTTGGCCTTGAACTCCTGATCTTCATGCCTCTACCTGCCAAGTGCTGGGATTATGGGCATGAGCATCACACCTGGCTGTGTGAAGAAACTTCATAGGCTATCTTTTCCACAAAGGGGACAGAAAAGGAAAACTTTGCTTGGAATTTAATAGGATACTCTTCTCTGTATTTTCTACATTGTCTGTTTAGAGTTAAAACATTGCTGTTTTATCTTTATCACAAAATATTATCCTTAACTTAGATAGCAAGGAGATTCACATCATTGATGACATCTTCCTTCCATCTCCCTTCTTTTAAGAAAAGGTAAATATAGAAAAACCCAAATTAGAAAACAAAATCCTCCTATCACTCTACTGGTCTGAAATAACTACAATGAACATTTGGATATATATTGCTTTACTTTTTCTTCTGAATAGATGTGTATATTTCAAAAATGGATTTCAAGCAGTAATATAGCCTGCTTCTTATGCTTAACAAGCTCCATAAACATTTCCCAGAATCATTAAATAGTTTTCTGCTACATCCTTTTTATGTTCACAATGAATTTCATCATATGGTTATAGCATAATTTATTTGATAATAACAAATATTTATAAAACACTTCCTATGGGCCATGCTTTACACACATCATCTAATTTATTCCTCACCATATTTCTATAAGTTAAAGATTTATTATCCACTTTTTATAGATAAGAAAACAGGTCTAAAGGCAATATTTTGCTGAAGGTCACAAAAGGGGAAAGTAGAAGGATCCTGCCTTTGGGTTGCAGAGTTTTCAAATTACCATGTTGACTGCTGATGTTACCAAATACCCAAATCTTTCTAGATTGTAAATATTACAATATTGTGAAGGGCATCTTCTGGGCTATAGTGTTAGCACATTTCCATGTTATTTTCAAGCATAACTCCCAAGCAACAAAGCCACAAGGCCAAGGCACATGCACAGCTTTCTAGGTTTGGAGGATTTGCTTGGGGATGGGGAAAGATGGAAGATGGTGGAGCCAATCAGGAGCTGAAGCAGGCCCTACTCCTCCATCCTGATCCGAACTGGCCCTTCCTGCCACTCACAGGATTACATTTGGATTTCTATCACCAATCTTGAGAGGAACTGTGTCCCTAACACCCTTACAAACACAGAGAAATCTCATTTTAGAAATCATTGCTTCACTCTTGGATGGGAAGTGTGAATTGCTAATGAGGTGAAGTAAACATTTTTAATTTGTTAACAAGCCTTGAATTTTGTATTTCTCCTTTGTTAACATTTGTGCTCATATCCCTGGGGTGGGGCATGGTTTTGACATCCAGGAGGTTTCTTGGTGATGGTGTGTTCTGGTTCCCATTCCCTTATTGGACAGAAGGAAGGAGAAGAAAAGGAAGTGGGTGCATGGATGGATGGATGGATGCATGCATGCATGTATGAATGAATGGGCTGTATTTCCTAAAGTATTCCTGGTGGCTTTAACAAGGAAATAGATGATGGTTACCACCTCTATGTTTTACTGAACAGGCAAGACATCTGTTAACTTAAGCTCCATTTTCCTTTATTCAGATTGGTCTATACTGAGGTTCTGCCTTGGAAATTCTTTGTTAAATGGCAGGTACTGGAGCTAACTACATAGTCTTGAACTTGAAAGAATAATAACGCTAACTATCGTTTATTGTGCACCTGCTGAATGCACACTGTATTTGTCCTCATCATAATCATACCTTGCCCATGTCCTTAGACTTGTTCATGGTCCACTCATTCAACAGAGAGGTAGGATGAGGCTCAGGAGGCCATGCAACTTATCACAAGGCTAGTAAGTGGAAAAACAATGTCTACTGTATAATGTTATCTATAAAAGTGAAATATTGAGGCAATTAGCAATTTTATTCTTCCTTTCTTCTTCATTGACAATATTACTTATCAAAATATTAGACAGCTGAACCTTAGGAAGTTGTCATGATGGCTTTTATGGAGAGCAAGTATTGCAATAATTATTTCTAAAATACTATAGTTACTTGCTTCTGGGATTCATTTGTATACCATTAAGAACCCAAAGAAGCTCCAATTTGAATCCAGATCTACCACAGATCAGTCTTCATTACTGAGAAATGTCAGGGTATACTTCCCAGCCAGGCGGGTTGCACATGACCCTGAACTGTTGTTGGGAGCCCTGGGTCTGAGAAGACCTCTGGTTGGCATCACTGCTTTCACAGAACAGCAAGCAGGTATGGGTAGGAGATGGGTCTTCATGGTTACTCACAATGAGGAAAAATAGATATTTCAAATGGAATCGTTTAGGGAAGAAAGGAAAATTTGAAAATTGTTTGATGATTTAAGACTCTTATTTTTAATTATGTGTATGTGTTGGGAGATAGAGGTATATGCTGGTGGAGGCCAGAAGAATGTGTCAGATCCCTTGAGCTGGATTACAGGTACTTATGAACCACCCAATGTGGATGCTCTGTAAGAGCAGCAAGTGCTCTTAAGCAATTTAAGAACTCGCTAGAAAAGTTTAGAGGCTTACCAGTAGAGATTTCATAGCACAGTGGAGTCAAAACAGCTGTAAAAGAAGAGTATGAAGGGAAAGTTATTTACTCTCAGGTCTAAGACAAACCCCGCAAGTACATGGTAGCACTTCAGAGGAAACTTTGTAAGTGTAAGCAAGTGCAATTCTCCATTCCTGGCTGACTTGGAGGGTGCATATGGCTTCTGGTGAGTGAAGGCCAGCTTGCCAGACCCCCCTTCCACCTGAAGTATGCAAGGAAATGCCAAACATTAACTCTTCATCCCAGCCCCAAATGCTAGTGGTGTCCCACTGAGAACACTGGTAATTTAGGATGCCCCCAGTTCTAATAAGCTAATCGTCTATAATTTGATCCTGCTCATGACTGTTTTCTTCAGACAAAATAAGAAACATTAATCATCTTAACAGATGCAGAAAGAAAGATTTGATGAAACTCAACACTCAAGGTGAAAAAATGATCTTTTAGCAAGATAGGAATTCTCTCAACTTATTAATGGTCCTCTACTGCATATATGAAATAGTACAATTAATTATATAAGATTAGAAACCTTCCCATTACAGGAAAGAAAAGGACAAGAACACCCACTATCAATCACTCGAAGTGTCAGCATTGTGTTTAATAATGTTTCAACAAACATATTAGAAATTAAAACAGTGCAAGAGGATAAAAACTGAAAAGTTAATGATATAATTTTTATTTGCATATTACTTGATTTTCAATATAAAAATCCAGTGACTTATGTAAAGTTGTCAATTAAAATTTTTTTTTAAAGCTCAGTCCAGACAAAATTGCAGCATAGCTGTGGGGAAACGGGGAAGCAAACTCCAATCCTACCTGGAAACTATTGGCAGCTAATGGCTGCTGGGAGAGGGAGAGTCAGTTTCATTTAAGGGTGTGACTCTTAGGGTAGGTGGACTCCAGTGAATGGACACACACCGAAGGACATTTGGGGACACAAATTTGACACTATAGGCATATATACATGACTTTGGGCAGGAAGTAGGGGCATATTAATGGGGTTGCAGATAAGAAAGGAAATCCAAATAAAATCAAAATCACTGAAATGTGTCTCGATAGTCTGTAGGAATATGCGTGTGTGTGTGTGTTTGTGTGTGTGTGTGTATGTGTATGTGTGTGTATATATATATATGAAATTGGGTAGGGGTAGTAAAGGGTACAGATAGGGGAAAGGGTGTAAATACAATCAAAATATATTGTATGAAATTTTCAAAAATTCAATAAATGTTTTTTAATTCCATAAAAGAAAGGAAGAAAAGGATAAATAATAATGCAGAATAAATTTGCTCCTGCTCTTTCTGCCCCAGATCTCCAGACTACCCTCTCAGTACAGACCCACTCACTGCATCCTGATCCCCTGCACTCGGATCAGCTCAATTCACCAGCCTGGTTTGTTAGATCCTCCACAGGGTGTCCCCACTCCCACCTTGCCCTTGGACTTCTGATCTGTCTGCCATAGACCTGCTTACTACCCTGGTCAGATCCCTCCCACTGTACCTTGATTCCCCTGCAGCCTGAGCAGCTTCACCTTCCCTCTCCTTCCCCCAACACTCTGTCCTCCTTGTAGCCTTGGGCCCAGGTCCCCTCCTGCTCTTTCCATCCCAGATCTCTGGACTACCTTCTTAGCCCAGACCCACTCACTGTGCCCTGATCCCTTGCAGCCAGACCAACTCAATTCTCCAGCTTTATCTGTTAGACCCTCCACAGGCTGTCACCACCCCATCTTGCCCTTGGCCCCCCTCCTCATCTGTCTACCACAGACTTGCCTGCTACTCAGACCAGCCTATTACCTGTGAGAATCTGAAGCAGACCCCAACTAACTTTTAATATCAGAACAAAAAGCAACTGTTGGGGACCCCTGTTGTGTAAAGTAGCAGTCTCTCCATGTCCGGATAGCCCACGGGCTCGGCGTTCAATGCAGAGACTCCTTTTATCAGCAGGGTGCCTTCCTACTCTCTTCCTGACTCATCTTTGAAGTAGCCGTCACAGATACATGGCCTCTGGCTCTGAAACTGCCAGGTTTTCCTGTGTGATAATCAGGCAATGTCTGGCAGCCTGGCAGAAGCCCACCACCACATGTAAATGGGGCATCCTGAAAGCACCTATCCACTAAGGCTTTTGCCACTGCCCCTACAGTATAAATATCCTGGTTTCCCCTAAATTAATCGGAGCTGAATCACTAAGACCTGGAGCCGAGCTGAGTCACTGAATAAAGGAGCTGTACCACTAAGTCTGACTGAGCTGAGTTCTGTGTCTTACTGCCTACGATCCAGTCTTCCCGGAGAGAGCTGTCTCTTCGTAAACCAAGACTCATGGAGACCCTGCTTTCGCCATCTCCACACTTCCCACGAGATCCGGCGGCTGGCGGATCTTGTACCTCGAGGGAGTGCTCGGTGGAAATTAGGACGGAACCTGCCCGGGCGGCTGACAGCGGCCCTCTAGAGCCGCCAGCCCCAGTAGCAGAGAGCCTCAGCAACGCGGCCCGTGGGAGACCAGCGCCACGCCCAGCAGCTGGTACCCCGAGATCCCCGCGACCCCATAAGCAACCAAGCTACAACAATATAAACAGGACCAAACTTCAACTAGACAAACTCAAAGTAGAATTTCCTATCAGACACATAACCAACAAAAGACATCCAGATGCTCAAATGGCAATGCAAAAACACAAATAATATGAAAAACCAAAAGAATATGTCCTCAACAAAACCCACCAGTCCTATAGAAGTGTACTACAATGAGAATCACCCTGAGGAACTCTCCAACACAGAATTTAAAAGGACAAGTATAAACATGATCAAAGACCTTAAAGAACACACAGACAAACAACTTAAAGAAAAAGAGGATAGGCATAAACTTGTGACAGAAATTCAAGAAAATGCAAATATACAACTGAATGAAATAACACAAACAATTCAGGACTTGGAAAGTGAATTCACAAAAGAGATAGAAATATTGAACAAAGCCCAAGCTGAAATAAAGATGGACTTGAGAAACTCGGTAAGTCAATTTGAAATGACAGGAGAAAGCCTCATAAGCAGAATGAATGAAATGGAAAATAGAATATCAAGAACTGGAGGACAAAGTCGAAGAGCTGGATTCCTCAAGCAACAACTATATATTTTTAAATACAGGAATGGAACATGCAGGAAATACGGGACACCATGAAAAGACCAAATCTATGTACCATAGGCATACAGGAAGGAGAAAAATTTCATGTCAATGACATTGACCAGAACTTCAACAGGATTATAGAAGAAAACATCCCCAAATTAAAGAAAGACATACCTATACAGATACAAAAAGCACATAGAACACCAATTAGACAGGACCAGAGTTTCCATGCAGAAACTACTCATGGCATATCATAGTAAAAACAATAAATCTGCAGATCAAAGAGAGGTACTGAAAGCTGCTAGAGAAAGACAACAAGTTACTTATAAAGAAAAACCCAACAGAATTACAGTTGACTTTTCAATGCAAACTATGAAAACCAGAAGAATTGGGACCAAAGTATTCCCAGTTCTAAATGATCATGGATGCCAAGCCAGAATACTTTACCCAGCAAAACTATCTATCATAGTCAAAGGGCCACAGAAAATTTTCCATGACACAAATAGGCTGAAAGAATTCATGTCTACTAAATCAGACCTTCAGGGAATACTTGAAGCAATACAGAGGATCAAAGATAGAAATGACTATACCCAAGAGGTTACAGAAAGAAAACAAAGAAAGGTATAATTACAGACATACAAAATAGGAACAAGAACACAAACAAATTAAAATGATAGTGACCAATACATATCTTTCAATAATAACTAAATATCAGTGACCTGAATTTACCCATCAAAAGACACAGGCTAGTGGAATGGATTAAGAAAAAAAAAAAAACACATCTTTTTGTTTTCTTCAAGAAACTCATCTTACCTTCAAGGATAGGCAGTACCTTAGGATGAAAGAATATTCCAAGAAAATGGCATTAAGAAGGAACCAGGGGTTGCAATTCTTTTTTTTTCAGTTTAT
>NW_008354790.1:766648-802291 GCF_000622305.1 Nannospalax galili | reverse complement strand
CCTCAAAGTATGTCTGTTAAACATCCAAGAAAGTTAGTTCCACCAGTCTGGTATTTTTAATTACTGTGTGTCATGTAGATAAATCGTAGGCAAAGGGTTGCAATTCTAATATCTGGCAAAACGAATTTCAAATTAAAACTAATCAGAAGAGATAAAGAGGGTCACTTCATTCTAATCAAAGAAACTATTGACAAAGTAGATATTACAATCATGAACATAAAATGCACCAAACTCTGGTGCACCAAATTTCATAAAAATAGTACTACAGGACTATAAAACACAAATTAATACCAACTCAGTAATAATAGGTTACTTTAATACACCACTATCTTCAATAGACATGTCAACTGGACAAAGAATAAACAGAGAGGCATCTGAATTAAATGGAACTATTAGACATCTACAGAATATTCCACCCAATCACCAAAGAATACACTTTCTACTCAGCAGCCCTATAAGTTTCTCTAAAATTGACCACATTCTGTAACACAAAACAAACCCCAACAGATATAGAAAAATTGAAATAATTCCATGCATTCTATCAGACCATAATGCAATAAAGTTTATAATCAACAGCAAAAGAAGCTCTAGTAACTACATGAACACATGGAGGTTAAACAACACACTACTGAATGATGAATGGGCCAAAGAAGAAATGAAGAAAGAAATAAAAATATTCCTGGAACTAAATGAAAATGATAATACAACACAAAAAAACCTCTGGGACCCTTATAAACTTCCTAAAGAAGTTTATAGCTCTAAGTGCCTACATTAAAAGATCAGGAAGAGCATGTAAAAACGACTTAACAGTACAACTCAAGACTCTGGAAAGACAAGAACAGACCAAACCCAAATCTAGCAGATGAGAAGAAATAACAAAAATCAAAGCATAAATTAACGAAATAGAAACAAAGAAAACAGTTCAAAGAATCAATGAATCTAAGAGTTGGTTCTTTGAAAAGTTAAACAAGATGCAGAGTCTTAGCCCAGTTAACCAAAAGAAGAAAGAGCAAATCCAAATTAACAAAATCAGAGATAAAAGGGCAAACATTACCCACCCCCAAATCTAGAACATTGTAAGAGAATACTTTAAAAACCTATACTCTATTAAATTTGAAAAATCTAAAAGAAATGGATGAATTTCTAAATTTACGGAACCCACCAAAGTTAAACCAAGAAGAGATCAAAAGCTTAAACAGACCCACAACAAATAAGGAAATGGAAACAGCAATTTAAAACCTCGCAACATACATAAATAAGTCAATCAATGATCCAGCCCAGCTGTAAAGCTAATAACCACAATGACTTGCAGAGCAAACTATCTCTATTGGTGCAGTGGTGGCACTTTTATCTAAGGGGTAATCGACATCGATCTAATTGGACTTAAAGCCTCTCAATGGGAGGGAACTCATTGGTGCCAGTGCAAATATAGCGAAATACACATGCCTGGAGAGGTCATAAATCCCAGAGAAAACCCTATCTCTGTCGTATCTCTAGACAAATGAAATTTCTTACTGTTTGCTAAACATAGATCCTTATATTTACAGACACGTATACTGTATACCACTCATCAAAGAAGCTTCTTTTTGCAACAGATGGAGGCTATTACAGAGCTCCACAACTGGTAACACACAGAGAATATATGTCTGAGCAATGCCCAGCCCTAAGTGACACATCTACAGTAGAACCTCTACATCTAAGGCTCATGGAACATAGTAGATCAGAGGGTAGAGAGAGTACTAATACATTCCTCAACTCTCAATAGTGAGGCTTCCTGATACAACAGAGTGTGATCACAGAGAAGACCAGAAATTGGCTAAGTTTTAGAAAATAAGAGACTGTAGAATGTGTGTTTCTAGATAGGACTCATACTAAACCTCATCCACCTACAATCTAGGGACCATTGTGGAAGAGGAGGTGGAAAGATTGTAAGAGCCAGGGTTAGTGTGTGAACATAAGGAGGTAGAGGCTTTCAGGCCTTTGGGAACTTGCTCATGAACTTGCAACAATGATGACAGCATGTACAAGACCCATGCCCACTCAATCACACAAAAACCGAGCATAGAACTCAGGAAATGGGCAGCAGGTCCCAACCCTAGCCAAGGAACTATTGGCAAATTATTACTGTGTGGTGAGGAAGAGTACAGATCTTCTTTAAGGGAGTAACTGTAGATATGCTGACTAGAATCCATTGGATAAACTTGCACCTAGGGACATTTGGGTACAAATGCTTGACTGTGAATAATAAATAAGAACTCAATTATTGTCAGAATTAAAGAACTAGGGAGCTAGGTGCAGCAATATCAGCACTGAAAAGCTATAGGCAGGAGGACTGGAAGTTCAAGGACATATTGGGTTTCATAGTGCATTCAAGGCGAGAGAGAGAGAGAGAGAGAGAGAGAGAGAGAGAGAGAGAACAAACTGGAAGTGAGGCAAGGGTAAAAACTCTCAAAGCCCACTCTCAGTGACATACTCCCTCCAGTAAGACTGTGCCTCCTAAAGATTACATAACCTCCCCGAACAGCACCACCAGTGGAGGACCAAGTATTCAAATACACGAGCCTATGGGGGACATTTCTCATTCAAACAACCGCAAGGCATATCTGTCAAGGAACACTCTCTAACCTGTGCTCAAATTGCCATGTACAAGATATTCATAGTAAATTTGATTGTAATGAAAAACTGGAAACAGCATGTTCAGTAGATGAAGAGACAGATTCACAGTAACGTAGTCATGTGATGGGACAGTACTCAGCAAATGAATTAATTACTTTGATGTATCAATATAGAGAGGTATCAGATACATAGTATCAAATGTAACTTGCAGAATACTGTATTCAGTATTACACCTTTTATATAAAACATACAACTTAATAGCATTCTGTTTATAGTTCCATATATAATTTATAAACAACACTGAAGAAACGAACACTGAAGTGATGATTCAGATCATGCCTGGGAAGGGCAGATAGGAAGGAGGGCTGAGGATGATAAGGAAGAAGCCTCCATTTTACCCCGAATTGTTCTATTTATCTTCTTTTACAAAATGAAGTACAGATCACTTCTAAGTGTTAGGACCATAAAATTCATTACCCTTGTGCTTTTCTGTATTTCTTAAATTGTAGGAAGTGGGGAGGGAACAAAGCAGGGAAAGAGGAGGAGGAAGGATGGAAAAAAGAAGAGAGGGTGGGAAAAGGGCAGGATAGTACCTATGGCTCCAATTATCCTTTACAGATGAATAAGCACAAGATATAGTTCTCCTTGAAATTGGCCTCACTTCATAGAGAGAGATGCATTCACATGGCCTTGAGAAACTATTTAATAAATTATTTAAAAATTATTATCATTAGATAATGAGAGCTACCTTTCTTTTTTTTATGCATTACCTTCTAGGAAATGCAGCTAAATTTCAGGCTCAGCAGTGATAATTAACTCATTTCATGTGCTTCATAATCTGTATCTAATCCTTTTGGATGACTGTTTTTTTTCAGTTTTTCATTTTCCTATTTCATACACTGTTTCATTCCAAATGAATGTGGAAAAATAATCAAGGAACAAATCCTTAACCTAAAAAATGACGGGTGGGGGAGAATAAGGAGAGCCCTCCTCTTGGATTCTAATAATTTTAAATTTGTATAATAGAATATGAAGGATCACGTTTTCTTGTTAACCCTGAGTCTTGGCATGCATTTGAAATATTGCTCTTTAAGCACCTTTGCTTGGCATCTGGCAGCTTGTTCTGGACACTGGTGGGAAGGGTAGGAAGTTTGTGGGCTGTGGCTGCAGGGACCTGTGCTCTGTTTTGGACTACCATGGAGGTCTGAGTGGCTGTGGATGGGCAGGTCTTGTTTGCAGTAAGAGGCTGACTGCTGTGTGTTGCCTGTGTCTTACCAACTAGAGGTCTGAATTAGAGTCAAGTCTGCCAGCAGAACCTGCTTCTGGTTCTGATCCCACTCCTGATATTTGTTTTTAGCATTATTATTTTATTTTATGTGTATGAGTGTGTTGCTTGCATGAGTGTAAGTGCACCTGTGTCATGCAATGTCCACAGAGGTCAGAAGAGGCTGTTGGATCCCCTGGAACTGGAGTTAGCTATGAATGGTTGTTAGCTGCCATGTGAGTCCTGGGATTCAAACCCAGGTCCTCTCCAAGAGCAGTGTGCTGGACAGCTTTAGTGTCAACTTGACATACCTGGTTGAGGGAGCCTCAATTGGGGAATTGCCTTCATTGGACTGGCCTGTGGCCATGTCCATGGGGTACCTTCTTGATTGTTGAGTGATGTGGGAGGGCCCAGCCCACTGTGGGTGGTGCCACCCCTGGGAAGGTGGACTTGTGTTGCATTAAGAAAGGGACCAGGGGAGCAAGTCAGTAAGCAGCTATTCACCATGGCCTGTGCTCCAGCTCCTGTCTCCAGGTTCCTGCCCTGAAGTTCCTACCTTGGGCTCCCTGATGGACTGTGACCCAGGAGATGTAAGCTGAATAAACCCTTTCCTCCCCAAGTTGGTATCGGTTGAAATATTTGTCACAGCAACAGAGAAACAAGCTAGAACAAGCAGTCAGTGCTCTTAACCACTGAACCATCTCTCCAACCCCATTGCTGATATGTTTTACAACATAAGTCAATGAATGAACATATAATGTCCTCGGGAAAAGGACGATATTGAAGGCACACATATTTAAACAGTGTCAATGTCTGGTGCTGCTACTGAGTGCTGGACTGAGTCATTCATAATGAGCAGGGTTCAGTTTTCACAGGTCTGGAGTTGGGAAGTCCAAGACTGTGGGTATGGGAGCTAGTGAGTGCCTTCTTGTTCCATCATCCTGAGGATGAAGGGCAAAGAGGGTGAAAGACAAAGAGTGGCCTAACTTTACACTTTTGTAAGGAACCAACCAAGGCAATGATGGCATCAACCCATTCTCCAGGGAAGAGCCCTCGTGGCAGAGCCCTCACCTTTCCCCAGGCCCTACCTCCTGGCACTGTGCTCTGGAGATTAAGTTTCCAACACATGTTTTGGGGGGGACACATTCAAACACAGGTGGCATCTCGGTACCACCATTGCCATCTGTGAGGGGGGCAAGTTACTCTTTACAGCAATATTCTCTTTATTTTTAAATAGAGATCCCATGTCTCACAAATAACAACATGTATTCAAGCTGGGCATGGCTGCGCATGCATGCAAGCCCACCAGTGGCAGGGAGGGGGCAAAGACAGGTGGATCCTAAGAGTCTGGCCAGCCTAGTCAAAACAATGAGCTTCCAGTTCGCTGTCAAGGAAATAAGGTAGAAAGTGATAGGAAAAGACACTTGACATCCTCCTCTGGTACCTGCATACCTATTTGTAGTCATGTGCACCCTCCCACCGCCCTCCCACACATATATCTAGACACACACACACACACACACACACACACACACACACACACACACAATGTATTCAATGAGTTCATGAGTTCATCAGTCTTACATACTATTTCTGGTGATACTTGTATCAAAGAGAATGTGAATTCATATTTTGCCCTTATTTTTAATATGTCTATCACACAGTATATTTATGAGTTATAATAAAGGATATGAAAGAAATCTTTGAGGGAAATCTAGAGAGCTATTTTTAATGAATATTATTATAATGAAGATTATTACAATAAAAAGCTCCTTTTCCCAATGGAAAATGTGCCAGACACTTGAATTTTTCTGTTTTATGGATCCTGCTGCCTTTGACCTCAGGAACAATTGATCAGATATACCAGTCAACTAACATGCCTCTGTCTGTCACTTTCTTGGGGAAATGCTGAATTACATGGTCCATAGTTTGGTTCGAGCTCTGAAGAACCTAGCCTCCCTTCTCTGCTTCTGTATCAGCTGCATTTCTTCTGTTGGTCATGACACTCTGGGCTAGCTGTGGTTTCTTTAGGTCGATGCCCTGGTTGCACTGTAGGGAGAGACAGGACATATACTATACAAATTTAACAGACTCTCAGCAAGGTAGTGAGGACATGTCTGTGAAAGGATGTTGAAATCGCATATACAGAAAATCCCAGTGCTGCTCCTTTGCTAATGACGACTGGTTGAGAAGATTCCAAATTATCTACCTACAGTAGAATTATCCCACAGAGAAACCCACCCAGCCATCCGGCACCACCCCCTAATCTCACCGAAGAAAAGTGATTCCTTCCAGGGTTGGTCATTCTCAGGCCCATCTGGCACCAGCATATTTCTGGGGATGGTTTGTGAGTTGGTGATGAGCTTTTGCCATCACCTTGCCCAAATGACAAGCAAGTATCTCTCTTTCACACCGCATTAGTCACTTTTCTTGTTGCTGTGAAAAAATGTCTGACAAAGCCAGGAGGGAACAGCTTAGTTTGGCTTGTAGTTTTAGTGGACACAGTCTACTACGGCTGGGAAGGCATGGCAGAAAGCAGGTGTGTGAGGTGCTGCTCACCTTGCATCTGCAGTCAGGAAGCAAAGAGAGAGGAATGCTGGTGCTGAGTTCACCTTTTCCTTTTTATTCTGTCTAGAGCCCCAGCCCACAACATGCTGTTTTCCACATTTAAGGTTGGTCTTTCCACCTCTGTTAATCCAATCTAAAAACTCACTCAGACATGCCCAGATGTTTGTCTCCTAGGTCATTCTAGATCCTGTCAAGTGGACCATCAATATAAAATGTGACATATGCACACATACTCCCACCTCCATCATGTCCAACAATGACCAGTCCCAACTGAGATTTAAAATCTGACATTTCCTGAGCAGGTAGGTATAAGGCCTGGTTGCTCTCAGACTATTTGCAGATGTATTTATGTACAACAGGAAGGAAACGTAGTAAGAAGGGAAATGGGAAAGATTGGGCGAAAACAGGACTTCAGGGTGTCTCTTTTCCAAGCTTTTTTTATCTGGGACCTAGTGAGGACAGACTATAAGCAAAGCTAAAGAAATGTGCTGCAGTTATGGTGGGGTAGATGGTACTGTGAGGAAGGAAACCTCTGTGGCTAATTTGCAGGGTTATTTCTCTATTTATTGATATTGACTGCCTATTCCTAAGGCTCTGCCCTCTACAGGGTGGCTTGTGGATGAGGGCCACTCTGATCTTGCTGTGCTCTGGAACAGGGATCATCCACCTTCCTATGAAAGGAAGCAAAGGACACAGAGACGTCTTAGCCCTTCTGTGATCTGGGTCAGAAGTTGCACTTGTTCCCCCTCTCTGACTAAGGCCAGAACAGGTCACACGCTTCAGCTTATCCTCAGCTTTACACTTGGACATAGTTTTCCTATGTTCCCAAGACAGTATCTGGGACTTGGGGCACATGGAATGTGATTTGTCAGTGAAATAGATCCACAAAGAACACAAACACTTTACTGCTACCTTAGGCCTCAGGGGACAAGAACAGTAGGGCATGGAAAGAACCCTTCTTTTATAAGGAACTGACAGTTCTATGAGGTTGAGAAGATGCAACTCTACAGGGCACCCGAAGAATCTTGCCAGAGTGTGAGAAGATGGACACCTTTTAGGAAAGCAGCATCTCCTGGAACATACCAGCCACAATCACTGTGTCAAGGGACCACTCCAAGGTGTTTGGTATAGGCAAGAAGCAACCTCAACAATTTCATATCTAGTTTTTCAACTTTATAGAAAGGAGATAATTTAGCCTAGGACCTCCTAGGTGCTCAGATTCTCCCCTGACTTGTGAAATGTCTAAAACCCACAGTCATAGGATGCAGGAAAGGGTCTAGATGTTAGCTCTCCTTTATTTGGGGGTTTTGGAATATAATTTTTAAAGACAGCATCTCCCATAGCCCCAACTGGCCTGGTTCTCCCTATGTAGACCTGGCTGGCCTTGATCTCACAGAGATCCATTTTCTTCTGATTCTTGAGTACTGGGACTAAAGGCATGTACCATCATGCCCAACTTTGGAGTATAACTTTTCTCTGTATAATGTAAATATTTAGTGAAAAGTTGAGCCCGGGATTGGAGTCAGGAAGACTCAGGTGTGATCAGACATGCAGCTATGTGATTTGAACCTGGTGTATCATCTCTCAGGGTTTTCATATCCTGTATTGGAAAGAAAATGAAGAATTACCTGCTTCACATAGATGTTAGAGCTACATGGCACAAACACGTGGGAGCACTTACTGATGCTAAGTGCCGAGTCAACACCTTCCTCTTGCTTTGAATTTTTTAAAGAAATATCACATGTACAGACTGGTGTATAAATCATAAATGTGTAATAACTCACTTCACAAAGTGAGTACACACCAAGCAACAAGCACTTAGCTTAAGACACAGAACATTTCCTGCATCCCAGAAGCCCCAGGGGCCCCCTTCTGGGCATTACTACGATCCCTCTTCAAGGAGAAGCATTATCTTCAAACACCATAAATTAGTTAACCTACCTTAAAAATTTATATAAATGGAGTCAGACAGAACTCTACACTGTCTTTTTTTCTCACTCAGCCTTATGTTCATCAGTCCCTCACAATTTTCCCTTTTTATTTTAATGCTTACTTGTATACATCTTAGCAGAATATAGGATCTTGTAATGTCCACTCTCTACCTCATGTTTTATGTCAACAACTCTTCATCTTTTTCCTCTAAGGCAAGACAGCTGATGGTCCCTGACAATTAAGATGAACTCTGGTGCTTTTCCCATTTGCCTATGCTTTTAATGGCATGAGACCTGAGGTTCATCAGAGGACCACAACTACACAAGTGCTTAGGTGACCACACACTTGCTGAGCTAATGTCCGTATCTATGAGCTCTTTTGCACAGATGCTGTGGTTTGAATCTGTTCCCAGAGTTCGTATGTTGGAAACAATTTCTAGTGCAACAGGGTTGAGGGTGGGACCTTAAGAAGTAATTATGTCATAAAGCCAATGCCTGAATGGATGCCTTAATGTCATCATGAGGGAGGGTTGGTTATCATGGAAGTGGGTTCCTGGAAAAAGGATGAGTTCAGCTTCCCTCACACACCTTCTTACACTCTTATAGGCATGGGCACTTACTCCCTTGTCTTTTCACCTTCTACCACGGTGTAAGACGGAAACTCACCACGAGATGATATGTCTTGGCCCTCCCAGTCCCCTGAACTATAAGAAAGAAACCTTTGTTCTTTATAAATTACCTAATCTCAAGTGTTCTGTAATAGCAGCAAAAAGTGGACCAAAATTATAGGCTTCCAGTCCCAGAGGATACCACCTCTGCTCCCTGGTCTTGGTGACTACTCATTTCCAAAGAAAACCACGCAAAGGGGACTGCTTCAAAGCTCTGCCTCTCTTCTTAGCAAGACAGAAAGGTTCCTCTCCAAAAGCTATTGGATAAATAATAGATAAAACTATTGCATTTGAATAGCATAACTCTTGAGCTGTCAGAATATTTTACTGGGGCATTAAAGGAAGTTCTCATCTCCATGCCCTATGGAGGGGAGTGGGGTGCAAAACCTACCTCTGCTCAGTGCTTTCCTGTCTGCAGAAACTGGATGAAAGTGAGACCTGAAGATGCCCAGGAGTGCTTTGAGTCATACTTTAAATTTTTAACAAAAACAAAGCATGTGGAGGGAACCTATTGGATTTTCATTTGCTTTGTGTCTTGTACCTCATTCCAATCCTGCCACAGAGTAAAAGGAAGCGGACCACAGTTTCCATGATTTTGGAATCAAGGTTTCTGCATTTGGGATCTCCCAGTGCTGATTCTTCAGTGGCTAAGTGGATACTAAAGCAGTTATGACACTGATTTTTTTTTTTTTTTGTCTTTTTGAAGCAGGGTCTTCCTGTAGCCCCAGCTGTCCTGGAACTCACTATGTAGACCAGGCTGGCCTTGAACTCACAGAGATCTGCCTGCCTCTGCCTCCCAAGTGCTGGGACCACAGGAGTGCGCCACCACACCCGGCTTGACGCTGATTTCTAAGATAGGAAGATGATTAATGGTAAGAATCTGCAGCACAAATTTCCTAATAATACAGCTCCTTCTTGGTTGTGCTGGTCTTCTATGTTCTATCTTTGAAAAAAAAATTTAAAGCTTTTCTAATGAAGGAAAAAGCAACTCTACTACGGTTTAAATGTGAAATGTGAGGGCTGGAGAGATGGCCTCAAAGGTTAAGAGCGTTGGCTGCTCTTACAGAGGACCCAAGTTTAGTTCTCAGCATCCACATGGCAGCTAACAACTGTTTGTAACTCCAGTTACAGGGGAATCCGGCACCTTCTTCTGACCTCTGTGGGCATTGCATGACACAGGTGCATTTACATATATGCAGGCAATATACTCATACACATAAAATAAAAATAAATAAAATATTAAAAAATAAATGTACACTGTCCCCCATATGTATATGTGTTTGAACACTTGCTTCCCAGATGGTGGCACTGTTTTGTGGAGGTGGAACCTTGCTGGTAAAAGTGGGTCACTGGGGTGTGGATTGACAGCTGGGTTCCACTTCAGATTCACTGTCTGCTTCCTGGCTATGGATGCAACGAAACCAGCTGCCTCAGCTTCCTCCCACTATGCAGTCCCCACCATAATAGACAGTAACCCTTCTCAAACTGTAAGCCAAAGTAAACCCCCTTAGGCTACCTCTTATAAGGTACCTGGTCACAGCAGTAAGAAAAGTAATTCATGCTCCTTTCCCCATTTTCCTTTAAAGTAGCCTGTTCTCTTGTTGAGCAACTTTTGGGCAAAGTTCTCTGACGAGTCAAATTTTTCCTCTAGCAATTTCTACCCATTTTCCTCAGTTCTTCTCCCTAGAGTCACTCAGATCTATTCACACAACGGATTCCTAAGTCTTTGAAAATAGGGAGGATATACCCCCACAGCTTACTTTTTGAATTCTTGGCTTTGACTGGGAATGAATTCCTTCTTCTAAAAGTTTCATATTTCTGGTTTATAAACTAGATAAAATAGTTTTCTACCTTTTGATTGGTTTGTTAATGTTCTTGAAATTTAAGCCCCATATTAAAATGTGCTATTAAATTATAAAAATTAGAAGATTACAGTTGTAACACAGTGCTTACAACAGTGCTTACAACAGACCAATGGATTTTAATAAAACCCCACATATCTATGATTATAGTGTGTGAAAACATGTCTATCTTGAATAATTTATAATACATTCCATATGAATTAAAGACTTCAATGTAAAACAACAGATGTCCTAAACGAAAATTTGATGTAGATTTATGATCTTAAGGTATAAAAGAAGGACTTCTAATATAGTTTAAAAAGGAGCAACCATGATGAAAATGACTAATAAATCCAATAATATTTATGCATTGTATATGTGAAGATATTATCAACAAACAAAGAGGTAAAGGATAAATTGAAAAACATTTTTGTAATATATCAGAGGATAAATATACTTATTATACAAAGAGCTCTTAAAATTAATTTTTCAATGAAAGATGAATCATCCCAATAGAAAAGGCAAGGAAAATAAATAGGTGATTTAAAAAGAAATGTAATATACATATATGAAAAATGTTCAGCTCCTTAAGTAATGGAGGATACGGTATTCTCATTAAAACCAAATATTGTTACTCATCAATAAAATTATTAAGATGTAAAAAAAAAAAACCCTCCACTAATTATAAGCAGTGTTATTAGGCTATGGATATAAATGTGTATGCTCAAATCTGCTGTACTGAGGGGGAATTGGTGCATGGAGGATTATTGGATAATATTAAAAAAAATTAAAAATTTAGAACTTTAAAAAGGATTACACATCATTTGATCTAGCAATTCCATTTCTGAGTAATTGTCTTCAGTAAATAATCATTATTACATATATATTTATATACACACACAATCATGAAAAAATTATTTAAATATTATAAAAGAATATACTTCTATTTGCACAAAATTAAGTAAGTAAAATGGAACATGCACTCCAATATATCTATACACATTTTATAAGTTTTGGTTAAGAATCACAATGATACATACATTATAAAATACATGTAATGGATATATTAAAGGATGAATTATATTGAACTGAGAAGAATGACTACATCTTTCTACCTGCAAATAAAATGAACTATGCTATGCAGTGCCTGAGGTTGGAGTTCCTTGTTCTGAGACTACAGATTTAAATTATAGGAAAATCTTGAAGACTTTTGGTGGAGGAACCAAACCTATGTTCCCACTTCAATAAAATGGCCAATATGATGGGAAGATATATTTTTAAAAAAACATTTAAGATTTTTAAAATTTTATGTGTATGAGTATATTGTACCCATGTCATGCAATGCCTGTGGAGGTCAGAAGAGGGTGATGGATCCCCTGGGTCTGGAGTTAGTTAAAGGTGGTTGTTAGGTACCATGTGGATGCTGGGAACTGAACCCATGTTCTCTGCAAGAGTGGCCAGTGCTCTTAACCACTGAGCGATCTCTGCAGCCCCAAAGATTTTTTTTAAAGTACTGAATAGAGAAACCAGATTATAAAACACTCTTAGTGGTGATTCTACTTCCCTGTCATGATAAAGTAGGCTTAGCATAGTCCTTTATAAGAGATTCAAGTTCCTCAGATGTTTTCTGCTGCTCAACCCACCAGGTGTGTAGGTATCACATAGCCCCTTTACATTGTCTTATGAAAACTGAGCTAAGAGACCAAGAGCAAATGCTGATATTGTGGCTACCGCCACTGCTGTGAATGAAAGAATCCTTTGTCCTTAGCCAGGAGTCTTGTGCCTTCTGCAACCACCCATAAAATTATGGCAGGCTACTGTTAGCTTGAATGTTGTACCCGTCATGATTCTTAATAATCTATTATTATTATTATTATAAACCCAAAATACTCCTTGAAAACAACGAAATGAACTCCTAGTCCCCTACAGATTGGCAGCCCTCTGCTCCCACCACTCTCTATGGGCAAGTTCCATTTATTCCAGTTTAATTTCAGCTCGAACCTTCAGCCTTCCTAAAAGATTGCAAAAGTTTCAATGTTTGTTCTTTAAACATTTTCAAAGTTTGTATTGAAAATGAATCACTGTAATGGATGAGAGGTAGACCTTTGAGAAGAGATTGACCCACAGGGGTTCCAGGCCCACTGAAGGGATTACTGCCATTATAAAAGGGTGAGTTTCCTCCCTTTCGTCTCTTGCCTTTTTGTCTTCCACCAAGGAAAGACACAACAAGAAGGTCCTCATAGGTACCAGAGCCTTGATCTTGGGTTGCCTAGCCCCCAGAATTATGAGGAAATAAATACCTAATCTTACAGCTTACCCAGTGATAGAGGCACAAATGGACCACTACCCTGTGTGGTCCCATGTGGACTACCCAATGGGGTCTCACTTTAGAAACAATAGTTTTCTCTTTCCCTGTAGTTCATTTAATGAGCTGTAAACTGAATCTTTCAATAATCACTGACAGTAACTTAAAAATCTAAACAGACAGGAGAGTTAGATGTTAGATGAGGACGTGTTGGTGGTGAGGGTTGATTATCAAGACCTTTGCTCTTACGTAGCAGCCAGGATGCACACAAGATGGGAATGTTCAAGATTTGGGGGGGGTGTCCAACCAGGGAACTGCTCCCAAATATCTGTTCCACCCCGTGGGCACCTACTTACTACATCTCTTTATTCTTCAGCTTTCCTCCTCAGTCAGTAGCTGGTATTCTGATTATTGGGCTTGTCTCTAAGAAGTGACTATGGGGAGAGCCGTGTAAGGCTCAGATCCAGAGTGAGGATGAAAGAGTCAGGTGGCTCCTGTGGTGTTTAAATCTGAGTGGGACTTAGCCACAATTACTGCACATGGCTCTTCATTTCGACATTGATCTCTACTGTTATTGGAAAAGGCCAAAAACAGATATGGACACTGACTGCTGTGAAGAAAGGATGAGGAGGAAGAAGAATATTTCTAAGATTTGAGTCTAACTCCTTCCTTCCATAAAAACAGATTCAAGCTTAATCAGAAAACAAAAATGAAATGTTCTAACTCTTGGAAGTAAGACCTGGTATAGCAAGAGAGGCAAGTGGCATATTTATTTCTGAGACTATTGGGGGGAGAGCAAGGGCAATGTGGCTGAGGGGGCTTCAGGGATGGGGGCGAATACACAAGGCAATTGCCTTGCTGCTGACCAGCTCGGGTTTTCTCCCTGGTCTCTGAGGGGTTTCGGATAAGAATGACCTATCTGGTGTGTGGAAGCGGGACGGCAGGAGTGACTGACTGTGAAGCCCGGCCTCTGCAGGCCCATTGCTCTGGTCTAGGATGCTGTGGTTTGATTTTAGCCCATAGAGGTTTCTAAGGGTAGGTGGCATGTCATGATTTGCAGAAGGCCATGCCATCCCCAGCTGGGAAAATTGGGATGAAAACTGAATATCATGAGTCGCATAAGCTTTTCTTGATGCTCAGAAAATCCTGGTGGGTCACAAAGAGGAGGCTTTCTCGATACCAGGTGATCAGAAGGAGAAAAGTTTCCTTTCTTTCTGTTTTGAGAGATCAGCAAACCTAGTTTCTAAATATTTCATATCCATCAGAGGCTATTTACATCTTTGTTGTGACGCCAGGTGGACCAGCAATGTGTACTTTTCTCTTCAGTATGAGTCTTCATTAGGATAAAGCCGCCCACAACAACCCACAAAGGACTTCCCTGTCCCTTTCTCATGTCCTTCCAAACAAATACCATCAAGGGCCACAGCAGAATGGAGAAAAAAATAGGAACCTTCTTCCCTCTGACTTGATTTTCTCATTTTGTTTCTGAACTGACTGCCTGGACCCCATTGACAATCAAACTACTAATAAATCCTGGTTGAAATCATCGTCACAAATCTTTGCCACCTCTCTGTTCTCCTTCTTCTAGTTTATGCTGTGGTCCTCCCAGAGTGTGGTGGGATGGGTCAGTCCTGGGCATGTTGATAGCCAAGAAGCAACAGAGTAGTTTGAAATGACAAGTTGAAGTCATTTTCTAGTTACTGTTTCCCATGAGGAAAGATGCAAATCTGTCCTACCTTGTCTATCTGAGGGTGTTTAAAGATCTACCACAGCAGCCCATGAGAGCTTTGCAGTTTGAAGGCATCTCTGCTGTGAGTAAGGATGAGGTATGGTGTGTGTGGATCACTGCTCCCCAACATGAGCAAAGGCTGGGACACGGCCGAGAAAGAAGGCTCAGAGTTGGTTCAGCAGCCTCCTGGCTTCTGTTCCTGGCAATCTCTTCCTTCTTTCTTCTGCCAAGGGAGGCTGTGACCAGACCCTAGAGCCCACACAGCTCTGCTGCAGTCAAACTGTCTTCTTGGAAATAAACAATAAGGAAATGACCAGGCTGTTTGGTGGTGATATTGATGGTCCTTACTTCTAGTAGGAGATTGCCTAGCAGTGCTGGGGTCTTGCTGGATTTGGAAGTCAAAGTCAAAGTAACTGAACCCCAAACCAGGGGCTGGAGAAGGGGAGATGAATTCAAGTAGGAGAGAGGCCATGAAGATGAAGGAGTCTCAAAGGAGAAGGGAACTTAGAGCTTGCTCCTCACAGGGCAAGGACAAAGATGAAAGATAGCATCAGGGGAATGGGAAGTGAAGAGTAAGGAAAACAAGGGGGAAATGATAAAGCATTGGAAAAAATAGCAGGCAGGAGACCTAGAATAGAGCAGACCTGGGTGGGAAGAGTAAGGGAGGGGTTCACCACATTTCTGGGAATCATATGAAAGCTGTGGATCCAAAACACCACACACACACACACGCACACACACACACACACACACACACACACACACACACACAATGATGATGGCATATATTTCAGTGGATTTATGGATTCCTAAAACATACACAGAGCAGGGAACCCACATTAAAAATACCGGAGTAAAGGGGAAAGTGCTGTATAGAATTGTGAGGCTCATTAAGGGCAGTGCGTTAGTGAGATTTTTCATCACTATGACAGAATTTGACATCAACAACCTAAACAAAGAGCAATCTATTCTCACTCAAGGACTGTGTAGTCCATGATCCTTGGCTCTGCTGATTCTGGGCCCGTGGTAAGGCAGAACATCCTGGCAGCAGGAGTATGTGGTAGAGGCTACTCAACTCATGGCAGACAGGAAGAGACTAGAAAGAAACAGAAGGAGTCAGGGACAAGATGCAGCTCCCAAAGATGTGCCTCTCGGTGACCTACTTCCCCCAACAAGGCTCTACCTCCTAAGGGTTATAGACCCTCTCAAAATCATGCCACCATCTGGGGAAAAACCCTTTAATACATGAGCATTGGGGTGGGGGACATTTTATGTCAGAGCCATAAGATGTAAGTTGAAGGATTCTCAGAGGAGAAAGAATCTTCGAGCCTGTTATTTCCTGTTATTTCAAAGTGCTGGCCATAGAGGAGGAAGATGACTGGGAATCTAGAGGGCTCAAACCTCTGTGAGCACCAGCTGCAATATTGGGACAAGCCACTCCCCATTCCCATGATACCTGACATTGAGGATTCATTGTCTCTCTACCTGTTATCCCTGCCACTACGCATGGGAAAGAGCTAAAATATACAAAGCAACACAATTTTAAATGTGTTCCTGTAAAATGAATTCCTTCACCAGCAGAACATTAGTTCCCAACAAACTCACCAACATGTGGGTGAAGAATGGAGTTCTGTGTCTAAGTGATGACCACCCTCAGCAGAAGATGCCCAGCTGTGATCCACATGCCTTGCTGATGCTCAGAAGTGAGCATTACCCCAGCTCACTTCGATTCTTTGCCCTGTGTTTTATTTCTACTTATTACATTTTATTTATGTGTGTGTGCATGTATGTGTGTAGTGTGTGTTTGTGTATATTATGCACGTGTGCACGAGATGCTCGTGCCCATATGTGCCTGTGCACATGGAGGCTAGTGGTCAATGTCTAGTGTCTTCCTTGCTCACTCTTCACTTTGTTCTGAGACAGGGTCTCTTGTTGGAGCTGGAGCTCACTGATTGCGTTGACTGGCCTGCCAGTGAGCTCTGACTGTCTGCTTGTCTCTGTCCTGTCCCACTGGTGTTAGAGTTACAGGTGGACACCACCATGCCCAGCTTTCTCCATGGGTGCAGCAGTCTCCTGGCTTCTGTTCCTAGCAATGTCTTCCTACTTCCTGCTGCCAAGGGAGGTTGTGACCAGCCCTGCTTTGGGGATCCAAAGTAGGTCAGCAGGCACTTTATCCATTGCACCATTTCCCCTGCCCCCACTCTGGCCTTTTCAACATGTAAGTAGCTTTGTGTGAAGGAGCACCCCAACAAAGACAGAGATGACCACTCAGCCCAGTGCCAGACATTGCTGGGTTGAAATCTTACTCTGTCAGTTACCAGTTAATGCCGTGTTACCTTGGATATGCTAATTATGCCCACCCCCAAAAGGGAAAAAAGTTTTTGCATCTGTATGAAGGATACAGCAAATTTTGAAGGATGCTTGTGATCATCAAATCAAATAGTGAACATAAAGATCTATATTGCTATGTGGCTATATGCTCCAGAATCACCAGTCCCTATGCTTTCCTCTTCTATTAATCTATGTTGCCTTCATGTTTTAAAATAGTCTTTTAAAAATTGAAGAACAAGCCAGGCGCGCCTTTAATCCCAGCACTTGGGAGGCAGAGGTAGGCGGATCCCTTTGTGTTCAAGGCCAGCCTGGTCTACATAGTGAGCTCCAGGCCAGCTGGGGCTACAGGGAGACCCTGTGTCAAAAAGACCAAAAAAGAAAAAAAAAGAAATAAGAAAAAAATAGAAGAACAGGGCTGGAGAGATGGCTCAGTGACTGAGAGCACTGACTATGCACAGGACCTAGGTTCAGCTCCCAGCACCCACATGGTGGTTAAAAATTGCCTTTAACTCCAGTTCTAGGAGATCCAACACCTTCTCTGGCTTCCTTGCGTACCAGGTACATGGTGCACATACACACATACAAATAAACACTCATACGCATAAGTTAAAAATAAATAAAAATGGTAAACAATGTATGCACATTACAAAACTATGGAAAGTATAGAAGACTATAAAGAGGAAAAACATCATCCATAAGAAAAAAAAATGCCCGTAAGAAAAAAAAGAAAAATCACTAGTACTCCCATCACCCGGAGGCAACCTCTGTTCAGTCTGGTATGTTTTCCTCTGTGCTATTTTTAAAACTTCCAGGGCTCAGATCTGGTATGTCAATACCATGTCTAAGTTCAGCCACCGTGCCTCCTGTGCTCAAAAATCACTTCAATGCACATGCACAGAATTGGTGTGTAGCCTCCAGGGAGGGACTTGTGTGGATCATTCTCTATTGTTTTCACCTCTGTAAATTGGGAAAAGAAAAAGCTTTCCATGGACGGCGTCTTTACTGTCAAAGGAAAATGAACACAGATACCTTTGCTCAGAGATGGGAGACCAAGTCCCTCAGCCTCTCCTCCCATGCATTCTCTCTCTCTCTCTCTCTCTCTCTCTCTCTCTCTCTCTCTCTCTCTCTCTCTGGCTGTCTTCCCTTATTTCTTATCACTGGAAAGTTCTCTGGCTGAAATTACCAACACTATTGCTTAGCAGTTCATCTGCTCCCGCCTGTTCCCCTCCTGTCCCCAGGAACTGGAGGCCATGTGTTCCTTTAGCCCATATGCTGACAAGCCTCTTCCCACTCAACCTGCCATCAGCCCAGGCACCAGCCAGGGCCACCTGTTTAGTGTCTGCCCCCTTCTGACTTCCAGAGGCAAGAGTTAGGAACAGGAGGGGAGTAGAGAGAGGAAGGGATGAGTTTTCAGACAAAGGGACTCCAGAGCCATCCTTAGGCCTCCTCCCCTAGTTCCTTCTGTGGTCCTCACCCCTTCTTTTAATTGATCTCTGCTTGGAGGATGCTTTAGGGAACAAAAACAGGAGGAATGGAGCTAGGGAAGGCAGGACATTGCCCCAGGGAGAGTTAGAACTGCTGATTTCCACCTAGCTCATTAGCTTTGGCTGGACAGGCAGGCAATGCTGAAGGCTGGAGACGAGGACTCAGGGCTGGCCTTAGCACCACCTGGCTTCTCTGATTGATCTTAGGCTCTGCAGCCCTGCCCTTCTCTGCTGGACTCGTACAGATCTTTACCTAGCTCAATCAATTTGCAATACTTTTAATGACATTTAATTTCATTAAATGTTTTAATGGCATACGCAGATGTGTGTGTGTGTGTGTGTGTGTGTGTGTGTGTGTATGTGTATGCTATCTTTAGCATAAGGCTAGCTGAGCTACTTTCTAATTTGGGTTGAGCACATAGATGGGAGGAAGCCCTGTCTCTGAAGTACAAGTTTGAAGATGTCTGCTGTGACCCTGTGCAAGTTGGGCTCTGAAAACTTGGTTTCATTTTCCAAAGAATCAGAAAGCCTTCTAGATAGGGAGGAACCAATGTCCCAGTCCTTAATTTCTGAAATTCAATCCCAGGGAGAGCTTCAGAGGGAGTATTCCAGTAAGTTCTGGAGTTGGGGGAGTGGGGAACCACACTGAAGGTCCAGAAATAAACTTGAGGAAAGAAAGGACCTATATAGGCTAGTGAAGGAAGTTCACGGTGGTTGGGGTGTGTACAGTGTGTGACTGATGCCACCAGCTCCACCAGACCCAGCACCCTGACTCCACACTTGGGCACTGGGTAGCATGGAACATGTATCTCTGTAACAAAGTTATTGGCAGAAACTGTAGAGGGACTGTAGGCATGGAGTGCCCTTGGGCCATTTCCCTTGACAACTACCATGGCAACATGAGCTACCCAGGCATCTTGACAAGGGCCCAACAGATAGCTGTCAGCCTGTAGTCAGAAGCCCAGTGCTCAAGAGCAGTGGGACAGCTATGGACTGCTCAGAAAGCAACAACTGATAAGTGTGTGTGTGTGTGTTATTGAACACACTGCTTCTTCAGATGGGGCAAGCCCAGGACAGTTCAGAGAAAGTGTGGCCTCAGCACGGATTTTCTAGCTATTTGGCCCTTGTGTTTTGTAGATTTTCACTCACTTGGAGTGTCAGCAGAGGTCTGACATCTTGAGTATCAAAGGATACTCAAGACAAGACATGGGACTTGCATCATGAGTTCATAGTTTGGAGTGTTTTCTTCCAGTCTTTTTTTTATGCAAAAGAATCCTGCGCACTATTTTTCCAACCTGTCTTTTACACCTAAAATTGATATTGGCAATATGTTCCCACTTCATTTACAAACGTTCTGTAGCATAAACCTTGAAGTGACTGCACAGTATCCCACTGTATTCTCGTGCTATGGTCTAGTGAACAAAGCCCCTACCATCAGCCTCTGGGACTGGGGAGATTCTTTTTGTAAGGAATTGAATGCTAGCAGTGACGGCAAAAGAACAACAGTGAAAAGGCAAACCTTTGATGAGTCTAAATAAACAGTGACTTTAACAAGGCAATTCGAGTAGATTGAAATTAAGATGAAACTCAAATACTGTGGAGTGGAGTGGGGTATGGGTAAGCAAGGGATAGAAATTGTGATGAACGTCAAATTATGTTAAGTCAAATATGGTGACTTTAGGGGTAACCACTCAAAGCAGAGAAATAGACTGTATCCCTTTCAAAACAGCCATCATCCAAAATGAAATAAAGCCAGCTCACTCTGTTAGGAGGCGTGTTCTGTGGGGAAAAGGAGACAGCCACCATAGTAGCTACTGTCAGCTCTGTGAAGGATTTGGGGTTTAACTACAAGCTACTGTTAGCCTGTTATGAGCTCTTGGATGCTGTCAGACAGCATAAGATTCCCGGGTCAAAGAGAGACAAAGAATGTTGATATTCACACCTAGCAACTAGGATGAGCATCATACGTATGCCTTAGCTCCCTTTTCTACTGTCCCAAGAGATGTTTATAAGGATGTTGTAAGTATGCTGGACTTGTGCTGCAACTGAAAAGGCTGAGATTGGAGAATCTGCCTTTTTAAAAATAGTGCCAGCAAGCTTGCACTAGGTCCCAAAGGGAGACACTGCCTCACCCTGCACCATTCCCTGGTGCAAATGCAACCCTGAGAATTGACCCAGGGCAGTCAGACCCTTGGCTTCTGGGCATGGCCAGAAAATTATGAAGAGGCGTGAGAGGCCCATCGAGGAGTTTCTCTCCAAGCAATTGTAAAGCACACAACAAATTCATAGAAATGAACTGAAACACATTAGCATTATTAGTGATAGAAATCCATTAAGCTTGCCTTTTTCAAAGATAGAAATGGTAAGCTTGGGTTTGGAAAATATGCAGTTCATAAGAAACACCTAAGACATAGCTTCTCTTTTGGCCTCAGTGTTTTGGACGTGTTCTAACTTAGCAGATATTTAACTGATTGAAGAATACTTGTGTGTGGTGGTGGGGGGGTATGGGATGTGCGCATGTGTGCTTGTTGGCAGTTGTGATGTGGAAGTAGGATGGTGTGGCTAATTTCCTTTTCCTTCCCCATGCTTTGTCAAATCCATTCACACCTTTGCTAGACAGATGCAGAGCATTTGAAGGAAGAAGGAATGAAGGCATACCATGAAAATACCCGCCAAAACAAAACTGATGCATTGAAATAAATACTGGAAAATATATTTCAGGCAGAATTCCTCCCAATACCCAACCTCTCCACTAACTCAGAATGAAGTTCCATTACTGTATGAAGATAGAAGGAATTGAATGTGAGGAAGCATGAGCAGTCAACACCGGGTTAGGCAGCAGATGAGTGTCTGGTGAGAAGCTAAGGCGGCAGGAGCTGTGTATCCAGGAGTGGGAGGTGGATTAGACAGAAGGCTAAAGTGATCTAGAAGTAGATTCTGGTTAAGAAGCACCCTGCTTTTGGCAAATGTCATGTGTGGCTCACAAAGCAAGCAACCAGACTATTGCAGCTTGCTCGAGACACCAAAACACAAATTTGGGAACTTTATTAACAAAGGAGACAAATGGAGACATGGAGCGCCCCCATGGCCAGGTGACTCCTCATCTCTGTTAGGCACGTAAGGCCACAACGACTTCTCTAACTGGGCCTATACTAAACCTAGCTCTACTGAGCCTCTGATGAATAAATGGTCCTGCTGTGAGCTGGGTGTTAGTTTCTAGGTGGGCTGCACAGGCATGGTGCCCTTTTGGGACATCGTGGATGACTGACAGTGAGGAGAGAAGGATGTTTAAGTTCAGAGAATGAATGTGGATCCCCGCTTAAGGTCAGCTAGTTTGGGACACAGTTGGGACAGAGTGCAAATTTGACTTTTTCTAGGTAGCTCACAGCATAGTGGAGGTGCTCTGGTCTTTGTTGGCTATGGTGGATATTGGCAGATGTCTGGCTGCCAGACTGTGAGTGTGCGTGTGCGTGTGTGTGTGCATGTGTGTGTGTGTGTGTGTGTGTGTGTGTGTGTGTGTTGACGGTGATAGTGTGGAGGTACTGGTAATGCTAATTTCTCTCCTTTTCCCTCTTCCTTATCCTGTCAACCCATTCACACCTTTGCAAGACAGATGGGAAAAGAAGCTTCCGAGGGGGATGGGATTTAACACCTGACTCCCTGGACTGAGGCTTGGCATCCGGTGCATGTGACAGAGACTGCTGGAGAGGCTCCAGAGCATCTGCTTGGGCACACATGGACAAATGTCCTAAGAATCCCCCTCTAGAGACTGACATGGGGCATGACTGTCTTGAAAGCTGAAAACCTCCACTCAGACCTCTCACTCACCCAAGCCATGTGCTAACAAGCTGTTGGCAGAGGACTAAAGAAAGACATTTTCAAAAACAACAGTAACAAAAATTGCAAGCCACTCCATCAGGACCACAGACTCCTCCTTGCATTTCATTAACTCCTAGGGGTGGGTGGAGAAGGGGATGGCAGGGGTTGTGTTACCTATGTGGCCTGAAAACCAGTGGAGGCCCAGAGGTGTGTGTGTTGGGGGGGGGGGGTTTGGTGGTGGTAGTGGTGGCAGTGAGTTGGGGGTGGAGGCCTCTATTGCTTGGGAAAGCCCTTTTGGATGGTGTGCTTGTTTATCTGCTTCTTATATACAAGTTTCTGCAGAAGCTATCAGATTTCTCCTGCTTATAATCCCAGTACTGGAGAGACAGGCTGGAAGACTGCCATGGATTTAAGGCATAGACAAGACTGGGCTACAGGGTGAGACCTTGTCTCAAAACAACAAAAACAAACAACAAAAAAGCATCAAGATCTTAAATCCTTTACACTTTTTTCTTGGTCTCTGTTTCCCTCAAAACTCAATACTTTCTTGAGTATTTGGAAATCAGCATTGGCTAGAATTTCCATGGAGGAAGATAATTCACCCAGAGTCCTGTCTTTAGTCAGCTATTGACCTCACAGCATAGATTTGCTACAGTTGACTGCAGCATCCAAGTTACAGAGCTCACCACAGACCTCTTCCCTAAGCTCCCCACAACAGCACAGATCGCGCTCACCCCCAGAGGGCAGACTCAATTGTCTTCATTGGCAAAACCCTTCATTGGGAAAATCCTCAGCAACTTCCTTCATTTCCCATGTAATCCTTATCGTTTCATGCTTGGCTTCTCATGTTTCCAGGCTTCTAAGAAACCTCATCTTGGCCTGGAAGTTGGGAGTGAGATATGCCAGACAGCAGCCATTCTCTGTCCTCTGATGTAAGGGAAGCCAGACCAGCAGAAGAAGCAGCCCCATCCAGCCCCAGGATTAGGGAATCTGCTGTCCTAAATCTTCCCCGATTATCCCTCCCTGCAGCCTCTTTTACACTAGCAGGAACTCATGCACACAACAGTAGTCACCTTTAGGTTGAATGACTGCATATGCAGTATAAAATGGGAATGGGAAGTAAAGGATGACTGTCGTAGAGAGAGGGGGATGACAGCCCACTGGATGGAACTGGAGATGATTTCTCTCTCAGATCTCTGTTCCCCAGCAAAGACAAGCAGAAAAATCTGTCATCTATGGCTAGATCCGAAGGCCCTGTGTTCCATGATGCTGGGCACCAGCCATCTTGGTATGGAAAATAGTTGAGCCTTGTAATGATCTTTGAGCAGTAGGTCCCTGGAAATGACAGTGAACCTCCGTGCAACTGTCAAGCTGCAATGTACCCTATTGCCATTGCTCTCTTCAGGTGGGGATCCATAGTTCACAATACTTGTGAACAGGTTGGGGAACAGGCTCCTGGAGAGATTGCAGCCTGGGCTGTAAGGCCTTACCAAAGCCCAGGCCAGTTGCAGAGATGCTATGAACGCCCATTATCTGTGCAACCTGTCCAGAGGCATTTGAGGCCATGGACTTTTTGAACTAGAATTCACTGTATATGTTCCCTAGCACTGAGGCTATAGGGCTCCACCTGGGGGGGGGGGGGCTTAGGGAAGAAGAAAGACTGACTTCCCCAGAGCTCTCATCTGGCCCTGCTAGAGGAGGATACAGGTGCTGGCTCCTCACCCTCTCTCACCTTACCTGTACCTGCTTCTGTCCAATTAGATGGGGGGAAGTCAGCTCACCCGGAGAGATGTTAAGACCAAATCTAAACCAAATGCCAGGAATCTCCTTTACTTCTACTTCTCAACTAAGCTTAGCAGGATCAAAAGTGAGTGGTCGAGTTTGGCTGTGGCTTAGGAACCAGAAAGCCCCATTTCAGATTGGTTAGGATTGGCAGAGTCATTGAGTCAGGGTGGTTCTCCAGAGCATCCTGAGAAGAGAAACCCATGCCTTCCCTTCCTCCTGCCTCACCTGGCTCCTTTGTCACCTAGCACTTTACCTCATGGCTGTTCTCTCATGAGGAGCCATGAAAAGAGAAAAGAGATGAGCGGATGCTGTTTTCTGTGTGCCCACGACCCAAGGCAAGTTTGGAACGGGCACCTGGAAGCTTTAAGACTGTGCTGCTTCCTTTTCCTTTCCTTCTGTCACTTCATCCTCAACTTTCCCCTCTCCTGCCTGGGCCCTTGGCAGCAAAACAAGTAGTGTTGATGAGTTGAGGTATCTTTCTCTTTGGCTTCTGCAGGGTCATTAGCTCCATCAAATCATGGTGAGAAATTGTGTTCTGGACTCTGAAGACAAGGATTTGGATCCTGACTCTAGTACCCACAAAAGGTGTGTCACTGAGTGGTCACATAGCACCTCCAAGTTTCTGTCTTCAGGTTCATAAAGTAGGGAAATTAAAAAGACGGATGTCTCAGGGTTACTGTGGAATAGCTGCAGTAGCATGATGAAGCATGATAGTCCTGTCTGCAACATGCACATGCCATGAACGGTGCAGGATGCAGACTGAATTCCCTCCAGAACAAATCTGCCCCATCCATGTCCCATCCCCCTCCCCCCACCGAGCAAACGGCTGATACCCTGAAGCATCTCAGGGACAGATTTGTGGGAAAGAGCCAGAACTGGTAGCCAGGGGCCCAGCCCCATGGGGCAGCACAATTGAATTTTTCCTTTCCATCTGACAGTTCAGGACTGGATGTTTCTTTCCAAATGAAGGCAGTTCTGGAAGGTCGTTGGGAACAGTGAGTTGTGATTATGCTGGCACATTTTTAATTCTGTCTCATTACAGCTGCTGTTAAGGCTGCATTATAATAATTGCTTTAGTTCTGCTTTCGTATTTTCAGGCTCCTTTAATGTAGCTGTAATCTATGTGTATATTAAAGTAAGCAGAGCCAAAGAGCAGGGGCAGCCTTGTTAGACCAGAGAATTGAATGAGGGGGGCGGGGTGGACTGGGGAGCATGCAGGCTGGAGAACCTCGGAAGAGCAGGGGGAGTGGAGGCCCTGGCCCTGGGCCTGACGCACACTCATGCTGTGACTTAGAGCCAGTTGAATCTGCTTGTCTCAGTCCTCCCATCCATTAGATAAGTTGCAAAACATGTCTCACAAAGCACTTAGGAGAATGCCCCGGGATGTGGAGGAGCTAGGAGCATGTCAACATCGCCCCCCTTGGTGTAGCCAAAGCAGAACCTGAGAAGAGCCTGGCTCTCCCTCCCCAGCAGCCCCCACAAGGACAGCCATGTGGCCTCTAAGGCAAGGACGGGAGTCACATAAGAGACATGCACACACTCCCATTTCCAGGGACAATTTTGCTCAGACTTTTCTTCACTCCCAGGTTTCTGTAACTTTTGGTGTGTCTGAGCCATTGCTTCTCTGAAGGCACAGCCTTGACGGGCATTTTATCCCCTTGATGGAGGCCTTTTTACAATCTCTGATCACCGTGACCTCTCCTTTTTACTCCTCAGTTGTGGTTTGAATGTGAAATGTCCCTTACAGTCTCATGTGTTTGAAAACGAGCACCAACAGGAGGTGCTGTTTTGAGAGAATGTGGAAACCTTGGGAGGCGGAGTCTTGCTGGAGGAAGTGGGTCACTGGGTTGGGGTCTTGAGGTTTATAGTTGGGCTTCCTCTTTCAGGGAGATGAGAGGTGTCCCAGCCCCACATTGGCCCCAGTAGGAGCTGCCTACACTCACACCTTCCCTGCCATGATGGACTGAAACCCTCTAAACTGTGAGTCAAAACAAACCCTTCATCCCTAAAATTGATTCTTGTCAGGGATTTGGTCACAGTGATAAGAAAGGCAACCTAAAAATCAGACACCAGTGGATATCAGTTTAGAGGGCACGGTGCCAAGCCTCCTTTGGGACCAGGCCCCTCACATAGTGCTATATGTCACCATCTCTTCCATGTGATTACTTGGCCAGTGAGTTCCTATAGTCTTCACTATGGTCCTATGAGCTGAGTAAGTGTCAGCATCATCGGTTTAGATGAGCAAAAGGGACTGGAATGCCACTAGTGAGTGCTGCTAATTTGCCTACATCAGGGGAACAGCACAGGTAGGATTGGGACCCCAGTTCCCAGTAATGCCTCCTGCCTCCAGATCTTCAATATCCTAATTTTCCATGGCACTTAGAGCTCAGCCCTGGATTCAGACTTGTTAGTAGGAGAATCAGAAACTGACCTGCTATTTGGAGTACGCAGACCTGTGTAGCATAGGGAGGGGACTAGGCAGAGGTGTGGATAAGCATACTCTTTTTTTGAAACAGGTTCTCACTATGTAGACCAGGCTGCCTTGATCTGGGATTAAAGACGTGTGCCACCACGCCCAGTTTATACAAGCATACTCTTAAAACCCTTTAACAAGATGTATCTGTTAGGCTCTTGTTTCTCTCTTAATCGTGCTTTTGTCTAACAAAGGATAGTGCAAAGGGTGTAAGAATAACGGGAGCTCTTGGTGGTTCCGTACTTTTCTATCCCTCACGTTGCACCTGAGTCAGGCAACACCAAAATATTCCTGAAGGATTCTCGTTGACCCCACTCCATCCTTAACGACTTCTACATGGAAAGTCTTGCAGGCTTTCTCAGTGCCTCCCCTGAGTACTGCACAGGGAGACTCTGTCTTCAGTGTCTGCAATTGAAATACAGTCCTTTGTAGTTCAAATCAACAGATTCAGGGCATCTGGGTGCTTAAAGGGCACTGCTCACTCCCCTAACCTTTCTGATTGATGCCTGGGCATCCTTGGCTCTGACACTCTGAAAAATGGTGCCACCTCACCACCTCCCATGGCACCAGACAGCCTGTTTTATTCCTCAAACAGTTGTTAAATATTTCTTCTTGGGGCTGGAGGATGGCTCAGCAGTTAAGATCTCTTACTGTTCTTGCAGAGGACTCATAACAGATGATTCATCACTACCTGTAATTCTAGTTCTAGGTAATCTGACACTCTCTTCTGGTTAACCTGGTTTGGTGTCTGGTAATGAATCCATCCCCTTTCTCATTTTGAATAGAAGTCTCCCGAGTCTTCCTCAGATGTGAGAGGTTTAGTCTTTTTTTTTTTCTGTTGCTTCTATTCAGATGTTCCTCAGAGAGGAAAAAAAAGTTATCAAAGTGCCTCCAGCATACATAGACTCTGACATGGTTTTCCTTCTTTTTGTATCACATTCTAATCAAACTTTAGGGGTGACTATTAGTACCACACACCGTGCCAAGAGTTGGAGACTATAAAGGAGATATGACATGGTCTTTACTTTGATGTGTTTATAGTAGCATTCACACCCATAAGTACCAATTGTGAATACACTGCTTCCTCTTTTTCCTAAATTAGTGTTGTAAATGCACTTAAACTTAAGAACAAATAACTATTAGTACCACACACCGTGCCAAGAGTTGGAGACTATAAAGGAGATATGACATGGTCTTTACTTTGATGTGTTTATAGTAGCATTCACACCCATAAGTACCAATTGTGAATACACTGCTTCCTCTTTTTCCTAAATTAGTGTTGTAAATGCACTTAAACTTAAGAACAAATAACATCCTTTTTTGACTATAAGAACCACGGAACTCAATGCCTATGGGCTAATTCCACACTAGTCCCTCCCACACCTCTCCAGGCTATCTACTGTAACTCTGTATTTCATCTCTATCCTTGGTTTTCCCCCATTGACCTATCTGAGCATACTGTATAGTCCTCCCATCCCTCTTTCTCCCAGGAACAGGGCATTTCCCCCCAAACACTTAATTCGTTAATAAAATTCCCTCCATGACACAGACTGCTCTCCCCCAGAAAAGCCAGTGACAGATATGAGCACCATTTGGTCTAATTAGTTGTGATATTTCACACAACATATTTGTGAGCTTTTTTGGAGGGCGAGTGGGGGGGAGGGACAGGGAAATGCTGCTATTAAAAGAACAGCAGGGAAGCTTTGATGCCAGAACGGGTGGAGTTGGGGTCTTCTTTTGTTGCTGCAAAGAGGGCTTTGTGGAGTCAGGAGCACTTGCCCCTCTGTTTCTCCTTGCGCCTCTGTCCCTGTGAATTGGCCTGCACGGGACTGAGACTCACGCTTTTCCTTATTCCGATGACGTGAAGCTCCTGATTGAGGGACCCTTTCTATTCTGATGGCAGAAATGAATACAGAATGATGAAATGACCCGAGTGGGGGCTTAAGTTCTGAAGACCTGGGGAGCTGGGGTGTGGTACCCTACAACTGTGCTGCCCCTGGCTTACGCTGTGACCTTGGAATGATTATTGAATTCTCCAAGGTCACCTGGCAGTCTAAGGACTGTGTATCAGGGCAGAGAAAGGAAAAGAACATACCTTGAGCTGCTAGGATATATGTCTCTCGAGATATAGAATATTGGCTATTATGGAGCGTATAAATTAGGAGTTGCTCTTGACATAGAAAATCAATCCTCTGTTCCTCTGTCACAGTTGCTGTCATCTGTTTATAACCTGCAAGTTTTAAGAGCTATGTTTACCACTCTAAAGAGTTGAGCTGAATGTGTGCCTTGATGATCTTCCAATGTGGCTTCAATTCCATGAGCAACATTATAAGCCTGTAGCTGAGGGTAGAAATTACTCTATGTTTCTTACTCTCTTGGGTTTTTCATGGTATCTAGCCCAGTGTATGTGGTCCATAAATCTTGGAAGGTCCAAAAACAGAGCAGAAAACCAAGTCTCAAGATAGCTTATGGAAGGGGTCCTGGGATGAAATCAGAATTCTTGGACTCCTGACTAGATCCATCGTTACTTTGCTTTGTGAGCCTAGGTGATTCCTTCATCTCTCCAGACCCACTTACTCATCTCTAAGATGGCAGAGCTGAATGAACTCTAAACTGCTGTAGTTCTAATGTCTATCATTTTAAGACCAAGCATAGAAAGGGGGTTTATTTTAATAAACTTCTTGGTGTAAGAAATGGATAAAGTCAGTAAGATAAATCTAAGCTCCAAGTCTGAGGGGTCCCTCAGGGATTTCTGTGAACTTCCATCCATAAGGTCTGTCTCTGTGTGATTCCCTTGGGAACCAGTGCCCAGGTTGTCCTGGTTCCCAAGCTGCTATAAACCTCTACTGTGGTTGTTTGGGCACCTGAACATCTGTCGTGGTCCATGTTTATCCTGCCCTCAACCCTCTCCATCTGAGCTCCACTTGCTGTGGCTGTCCATCCCAGCCATTCCTGAATAAAGTATGGCTGCCCCTCGAAGCAGGAGGACCAGAGGTAAAATTCTCCATCCATAGGTGTGGGCTGAGAAGTCGTTCTATGTGTGGATCCAGGTTCTACATCACCAGCCACCATCCTGGCATTTCTGAGTGCCGGTTCCTCGTTTTAGAATGTTATAGTGCGTATAATTAAGAACGAAAATGCCATGCAATACTTAACACCATGCCTGACTTTAGTCAGCACTCGGTGAATGTTATCATACTAATGGTATTTGTGATAATAGTTATGGTCCTTTCCCTCCAATCGGAGGCCATCTTTGTGAACCTCCCTCAATATTACTGGTTTTCCCCTTTGTGAGGGTCTAGAAACAGGGCATTGAATTAGATCCCTCCCTCTATGAATTCTGAATTCTATCAAACATAGATTAGAAGTCAGAGATATTTGTTTTTAAAATCATTTTCTTCTTTGGCAAAGCTAGATTAAGGAAAGAAAATTAGACAACAAGATCCCTCTCCTGGATACTTTCTCCTAATTCTGGGTCTGGCCTCACTCTAGAGGAGAGCTGAGTAGACGAGAACAAAAAAGATACAGACCGCTCAGTCGGGTTGGGGCCAGGGTCGTGTTAACACTTGACTACAGCAGCTCTCTGGGACTTGAAACCGCCTCACCCATTCCTTGAACACTCTCCTTCTCTCAGGGAGCGGGACACCCTGGAGGGACAGATGTGAAAGTGGCAGAAGGTTTCCTCCCTGTGGTTCAGCGAAGATGTAGTTGGGGTGAGGGGAAACATCAAGGAAGGTTTCCACTACAACTTTCTATTAGAACTTCTCATTTGGGGTATGGCAACTATTCCAGTGGAGTGAAGTCACCAGAAACTCTCAGAAACTGACTCTTCCAAAAGCTTTTAGAAGTTATTTTCAAACAGTTGTAGATATCTCCTCTTAAAAATTATATTTTAATGTAGCTTCTCATTATAAAATGCATTATTATTATAAAATATTGACACATGAATATATGATTGTGAAGGCCGTGACGGGGATGAAGCTCAGAGAGGTCAGTCAGCATGCGGGAAGTCCTGTGTTCAAGTCCTGATCTTGGCAGCAAAAACAACCCTGAAACCATGGAGTTGAGGGTGTATTAGCGGTCATGAGGGCCTCCTGTACCCAGATCAATATCCTGCACTTCACCCTCCTCCAAATCCAGATCAGCTTTATGTCCATAGGACATTTTTCAAACCATTTCTATAAGTAAGATTTATGGATTAAAGTTAAGCTTATTATGTTCCACACTCTAAGTCATGAAATAGAAAATTCCTTTTCAAATGCCCTAGGCCATGTGCTCTGGGACGTGGGTCCTATGTCCATAGCTGATCCTAGCATTTGTGCTTGTCTACCTCTTTCCATCTGGTAGTATCAGGGGTGCTCACCTCTGATTGGATCTGTATCTCCAGGGTAACCTGCAAATTTCTAAAGCACAGCATCTTCCAGGGAGTCCCAGGAAACAAGCTTTCAATCCAACAGGGTTGGTGCTAGCCCGCTATGGGACTCTGGTAGAAGCTCCACGACTCACAGGTTCAATCAATGAACCTTTTTTCCTACCTGTTCTAGTCCTGTTCATCTTCTGCCTGGAGTTCAGCCTGAAGAGTGGGTGAAGGCTTCGGTATCCTTTCCAGGAGGGCCTGGCACCATCCTGTTGCCCTGTGGGCTAGATGTAGTCCCCTAGAAAAAGTAGTTAACAGCTTCCTTAACCCAAGCCCCATAGTGTGATCTTTCCTCTAAGTTTCCTGTGCCCAGATTCTCTCCTTATGCCCTTTTCTCCCTGCTCTTTCTCTGCAGCAGGAGCTGGGCCCTATACCTGACCCCCAGACCCTTAGTCCCCTTCCTTAGTTCCCTTCCCTGAACTAGATTTCATTTCTGGATTTCTCATGTATCAACCTACCAAGGGTCCTGAGTACCCACCTGATATAAATTCCGTCCAACCCAGAAGACTTGCCGAGTGGCCTGCCTCCCAATCTGAGCAGCCTCTGGCTCACTGATACCAGGCTGAAGAGAACTTGTCCTGGTTCCACTACCTACCCCTGACCCTGACTTCTAGCCCCAAGACAGAGGGCTGCATCAGACAGGCTGCCCCCCCCCCCCCTTTCCCGCCCGTCCCCCCCTCTCATGTATCAACCTACCAAGGGTCCTGAGTACCCACCTGATATAAATTCCGTCCAACCCAGAAGACTTGCCGAGTGGCCTGCCTCCCAATCTGAGCAGCCTCTGGCTCACTGATACCAGGCTGAAGAGAACTTGTCCTGGTTCCACTACCTACCCCTGACCCTGACTTCTAGCCCCAAGACAGAGGGCTGCATCAGACAGGCTGCCCCCCCCCCGCCTTTCCCTGCCTGTCCCCACTTCTGGCAGGAACCCCTTGGATTCTGTAGTCAAGGCCATTGGTGACATGTCACCTGTCACTGCTTTCTCTCATGAGGTATTTAACTGTCACTCAAATACCAAGCAGTCATGCCAGGCTGCCATCTTATTTAGCAATTTATTTATTGTTACTAATACCGTGTCAGAAAAATATTGATGTCCCTTTAAATATGGGATTTTAACGGGCTTTCGGCTTCCTCTAGGGAGTTTCTTGCATTGGGGGAGGAGAGGTTAACATTTTGCCCTGAAGGAACACAACCCTAATTTTATCTTGAAATTGAATAAGAAAATAAGATGCATGCCATAAGAATTTGTTTCATAGGCAATATCCTTGGGTGGCAGAGTACACTTGCAAATATATGGAGGAACCAAGGGACACGAGGACACTGTCTCTGTGGTTGGTGACTCTCATTTGGGTTTATCTAAAGAGAAATGCCTGATTGGAGTACATTTCGACCATTTGTTTCAAGGTTTCTTTTCCTAGTTCACATTAGAACTATTTATTTCACTGAACATATCTGCAGCTCTTATCAGGTCCTGCTGTGAACATATAAGTAGGGATCTGTTAGGTGGGTGCTTCTCCTCTCTCCATTTCACAGAGGTAAAAACACAGGGCAAGGAGGCTTTGGAAGCTGCTGAAGGTCATACATCTAAGAAGTAGCAAAACAGATGAAAAGCCAGTGCCTGGTAGCAGCATCTTCCCCAGGGTGTCCCCAGGCATGGGCATCCTGCTTCCAGGACTGTGGACCATCTATTCTTGAACTCCGGCCCTTAGGGGATTCTTGCCTCACTCTCCCCACATGGGAGATGACACAGTCTGAACATATAACACCTTTGCTACCTGACAAGGAGCATTTTTCATCTCCAACATCCATTTTCTTTACCTGGAATGTTGAATTCTGTGTGATGCAGAGGCTAGTTTGTCCTCAAATAAACTTGTAACAGAATCAACGTCAAGTCAGTCCACTTGGCAGCTGCACGGGGTTTCCAGTTCTGGTCAAAGACCTTCATCTACTGATCTATTCATCTTGTCCTTGATCCACCTCATGGCTGTTTGTGGTTCTTGGATCCAGGAAGCAGTCTCATCAACCCATTCAGTCCCCTTGACTTCTAATGTGCTCCCACCACTCGCTCCCACCTCTCGCCTTTTTAGGCACTAGGAGTTGCTTGTACTGTACTAGTTCCCACAGTCTATATCCTTATTCCTCCATTTGGTGGTACCAAGGGACCATGTAATGTGAAAAAGGAAAATGAAAAGAGGGGCAGGAGACGGATCAGAACACTGCTGCCTAGAAAATACCCAGAGCCAATGCCCAGCTATTTGTGACTAACATGTGATGGCTTAATATCTGAGTGGCTGGTTTCAACATTGAAGGGCCTTGTGAGTCCTCCAGCTCCCATCACCTGCCTGTTAGTTATCTTCTTGGATAAGAAGCTATTTAAGGGGAAGATGACTGCAAGTGACTTGAGGGCTCCCTTGTGCTTCCAAAAGCACTAGCAGGCATGGAGGGGGAAGACTTAGAATCAGGAGAATAGAGTTCTAGTACTGGGACCCAGTTTCCATGCCTGTATAGCAAAGGGCTTTAGCTAGACATTAGGCATGGTCCTTGTGGCTCTGAGACTGAAGGCTTATAGGGAATGGGGGTCCATGGTATGATGTGGATGTTAGGAAAGTCCCCACCCCCACAATCACACAGCATGGGGCTGATCAGTATGCAAGGGCCAGACACCACTGAGGCTGTACCTCTGCTCAGAGGCAGGGGGAAAGATACTGGCAGGCAACTAAAGTTCAAACTGGCATTTCAGGGGGCCTGCTCTGGCATTCATTAGTGAGACTCCTGATTAGCAGCATCCACTCAAATGACATTTCCACACTTCCCTCCTGTGTGCGTGCATGGCTCCTGCCACTCCCTGCCCCCAACTTCAAGGTGTTTCTTGAGAGCTTCTTGTTCAAACCACAGGACAGGCTGGGAGGAGGCTCCAAAGACAGAGGGGGAAGGACCTGATTAGTGATGAACAGTTGTCACTTGTGGGCCCCCAGAACAGAGGCCTTGCATTGAAAGTTACTGGTTGAATTGAGGGTGGCAGATTAGTGCATCCCAAGTAAAAACAAGGAAAACAGACTGTTAGAGCTTCCTCTACTTAAACTGACTATATAGGTAACAGGGATTCAAAAGACCCTTTGATAGAAAACTGGGTGACCTAGAAGAGTGTGGGGAGGTGGGTCCCCATAGCACCAACCTCTGTCCCTTCCATTTCTCCTCTCTTGCCTGGACCCCTCCCCCACTTCCCTTCCCTGACCCAGCCACTGTCAGGCCCTCTGCCCATGATGGATTTTTCAGGCTTCATTTAGTGACATGACCATCCTAGTAAAACATACAAATGGTGCAACCATGGATCCTAATGTGCAGTAAATGATTTTTTACCTCCTATCATTTTTTTATGGGAAGAAATTGGCTTTGTGCTCCCCCTGTGGCTCCCCTCCCAATTGCAAGTGGGCTATGACAGGGGGAGGGGCCCCTCTACTTCATCTGTAGGGCTGTCAGCTCCACTGCAAACAGCACTCACTCACTGGGATGGGGGGAGCTCAGCTTTGATTAACTGTCCCACGTGATATTAATTTCCAACAGGAGGCTGTCTCCTCTGGTCTTCAGGAGGACATGAGGGCGGGGGAGGAGGGGGGATGACGACGACAGGCGTCCCGATGGGCTTCAGTTCTTTCCTTGTCTCCTGGTTTCCAGAAGATTCTGGAAACACCTCTCTTCCTGCATCCCGGATCCCTTGCAAGGCCTCAGCTCTCTATTTGGTCTTTTCTGGTTTCTCTCCTGCATGAGTCTCTCCCCTGAGGCTCAAATGTTCTGAGGCTTTGCTACATTAGAAGACTGAAAGGGAATCTGATGATCCAGTTCAGGACACAGATAAAATAAGATATCTTTACTCCTCAGAAGGGAGGATCCAGTGATGCCAAACTCAGCATCTTTTAATCCAAGTTCAGCCCTGGCCCCTGGCTGTCAGTTACTCACCTCTGTGGACTGTTCCCATGTTTTCTTCTGCTCTTCAACTTGGTCCCACCCAGGGTCCTCCATTTCTTCCCCTCCATGCATACCTGGAGCTCCTAGGCCTCCAGCGTGAGCCATCTGCTCTTTCCTATAAGTGGGCATGTCTAAAAGGATATTCAAAGATCTGGTCTTTGGGAAAGGGAGGGTGATTTGCTGAAGGAATTAGATGATGATGAGATAGGTCTTCCACAGCCTTGGACCCACCCTGTTTGCTCAGACAGCAAATTCTTCCCCTCCATGTCTCTCCCCTCCCTGCTTCCTGCCAGCTGCCTCCTGCATGCCCACGTAGGTGGTAGGTGAGGCACCACAGGGCGTGATCCTGCTTCAGCTTCCTTCCTCTTCTGCCTGCTACTGCTGGCTCCATCTCCAAGGCCAAAGAGGAGGCTGTTCTTCTACTCTGTGCCACCAGCAGAGTGAGA
>NW_008354790.1:760547-766591 GCF_000622305.1 Nannospalax galili | reverse complement strand
GAGAGAGAGAGAGAGAGAGAGAGAGAGAGAGAGAGAGAGAGAGAGGAGTGGCATAGTGGTCTGGACAATGGGGACCCCCCATGATGGGATTGTCTGTCTACCTTACCACCTGGCCTGCAGAAAAGCAGGGATCACTGCATGCCTTATAAAAAGAGATAGTTCTGGGTGGACCCCAGCATGCACCCCATGTCTGCAGATATTCATTTTGGAGCAATGCCTGAACATTCAGCAAACAGGCCCAGTATAATACCTAACACTTAAGAAATACTCTCATATCGGGAGGCTGTTTGGAGAGGATAGATCAACCTGAACAAAGGGAAAGTCCTCTGAAATTATTGGGAAGTTCTATGGAAATGTCAGGGCTGGTAATGATGACGATTATTCTTCTAAGACTCTTACTACTCACAGTGGCATCAAACTACACCTGCATTATGGTGAGCATTAGAAAGAAATAAAAGAAGAAAGATCCACTGAGACTTCGAGCCAGCTTGGACCAGCATGTGCTTGGGGAGAGTGGCCAGCATGGAGGGGAGCTAGGTACTCACTGCAAAGGTTGCTCATGATAGTCGTGTGGTAGCTGGGCATGGTGGCACATGCCTTTGGTCCCAGCACTCGAGAGGCAGAGGCAGGTGGATCTCTGTGAGTTCAAGGCCAGCCTGGTCTACATACTGAGTTCCAGGCCAGCTGGGGCTACAGGGAGACCCTGTGTCAAAAAAAAAAAAAAAAAAAAAAAAAAGTCATGTGGTTTGGCCTGCACAGGATATGGTGGCTGTCTACCAAGAAGTGAAGGATTTTCATGTGGGAAAATAGTCAGCTCCATGTTGTGCCAGAGGGCAAAGCCAGGACAGTTACAGAAGGATCAGAAGGGAAATTTGTTTGCTTGCTTGTGTGCTTTTTGCAGTGTTGGGAATTGAACCTAGGGTTTTGCTCATGCTAGGCAAGTACTCTACCACTAAGCTATATCTATAACCCATGATTTTTTTTTAAAGATTTATTTTTAAAATTATATGTATGTGTGTGCATTTATGTATACTGGGTACTGTAGGAGGCCAGAGGTGTCAAATCCCTCTGGGGCTAGAGTTACACGTGATTGTGAGCTGTCTGAACTGGGTGCTGGGAACCAAACTTGGGTCCTCTTCAAGAACAGTACATGCTCTTAACCACTGAGCAATCTTGTCAGTGCCCCCATGTGAGTAGATTTTTCTCCCACATTTTGTTCTTCCTCATAATGTTATCTTGTTCCTTCCTGTCCAAAAGGATCAGGCATGATCTGAGGCCAGCTGTCAATAATTGTTTTAGTCCATTTTTCATTACTGTAATAAAATAGTTGAAGCTGGATACTTATAAAGAAGAAAGGCTTAATGAGCTCACAGGTTTTGAGGCTGGAAGTCCAAACAACACGGTGCTGAGTCTGGCAGGGCTCAGCTTTGCTAAACCACGTGGTGGAAGAGGATGACACCACAATGACAGGGGTGTGTGTGAGAAGGAGAGATTGCTTGGAAGGACAGGAAGCCAGAGTGAGGAGTCAGGGTGGCCAATCTTGCAACCTCCCACTGAGCCTTGCCTATTCAAGCTTCTACCACCTCTCAGCAGTTCCACACTGTGGATAAAACTCCCAACCATGAACCCTGCGGAACACATTCAGACCATCCCCAAACCAAATCATCAATAGCGAAGGGTTCTTGCTTTGGGGAAAAAGCTTAGCAAGATCATATGTAAAGGTCTTTATCTTCAAGTGTCTTGAGTTCTAACCAGTTTTCCTCCAATTGGGAAATTTGAACACAGGGCCACAGAAATAAAAGGAACCCACATTACCTCTAGAACTTGAGATCCCCCAAACCTGTACCTGAGGCCCCAGGACTTCTTGGAATGCCCTACTTCACTCAGAAAACAAAGCCAAAGTCATTACATGTTTTCCCTGCAGGGCCAGACCTCTGCTCACAGCCCTTCAGTCAGGTTGATAGTCTGTAGGAGATTTGGCATCTAGACAGAAAATCCAGAATGAAGGTGGCTGGGCCCTAGGACGAGGTTTCTGGGGCTCAGAAGAGTTAAGCAGTGCCCCCTCTCATCCCCCTCATGACATATCCTGGCTTTCCTGGCCATTCCGTGGCTTGGCTTCAATCTCCACCTTTCACAGAGGACAGGACCAAAAGCAAGCAAGATGAAAGGAGGTGTGTGAGGGTAACTAAATCCCTGATTTAGGAGACAAAAAGCATGGCAGTGAAAACAAACCCATTTAGAAGCCTCCAGCAGATTTTAGACACCTTGATTAATCATAACTTGCTACACATTATTTCCCTATAAACAAACTACAATGTTACTCATATAAACAGCTTTATCTTGACAGCTGCAAAATGTCAGGATTTAATGTAGAATGAGCAGAGATACACCATATGTTCCCACTCTAGGCCTGGAATACACGAACTCACAGCATACTGCCTCACACTGAGAAGGTGCTTACAAAAGAGGCCTGGGTGTTGCCTTGCCACGGTTGTCCCACTGCTTCCAAGTCCCTAGCCTCTTCTTGCCTGAATTGTAATGGCACAGAAGTAGTTCAGAGGAAGCTGGGGAGCAGTGAGCCAAACGGCAGCTTGGAAAGTGTGGCTGCAGTTGTGTTATTACACTTTTTAAAAAACTGATTCCAATAAATACAGGTGTACCACATGGGGAAACCCATGGTGATAAAATTAAGGAAAAAAAAGGCAATGTATTCCTTGTATCCTGCTGTGGAGGACTGCTGATACCTTTGCCAGAATGAAAAACTTACAGAAGATGTCAGACAAGAGGAGGACCCATGGAAATAAATAATTAAGGAGCAAGTTAAGTGCAAGAAGAAACAGAACTTAACATTCCTGAAGACAGAGTTTGAAAAAGAACATTGTGACAATTTGTTAAGCCAGCTCAGCTCTAAGGCCTGCTAGTCACTAGGATACTTGTATGCTCCCAGACCTGCAAGATCTCTCAGACTTGTCATGGCACATTCCCTTCTCCATACCTTGCCACCCTGCCACCTCAGCTCTCAAGTCTTCTTGGGTTGATGGACCCATTGTATTCCTAGACCTCTGAGCTCACCCAGCCTGACTTTTCAGCCAAGCTGTTCACCTTGCAATTACCCAGCCTACCCTGCTGCTCCAGGACTGTGCAAAGTCAATCCTAGAGCATCAGTTCAAAAGCTGCACCTATTCTTAGCTGAACTGAGACCACTTCTTACACCCCATTTGCATATCAACATAAAGTGGTCCCAAAACTGAACACCAAGTGCTACTCAGCTGGGTCATAACCAGAAAAGTTGGGAAAACAGCAAAGATACCAAAAACCACTCAACAAAGGCAAGATCACATATGCATACCAAGTAACACCAATACTGACGAAAGTCCAGATGCCTAGGTCTCACTGAAGAAACACAAACAAAGTGAATAATCAACATATTATGTTTACTCCAGAAATTAGCAGCCCCCATTGTAATGTTTGATGAGAATGGCAACTCAGTGGATGCACAAGACAATGATTTCAGAATAGCGATTTTAAATGTGTTCAAGGAACTCAAAGAGAACATGAATAAAAGACTGAATGAAGACAGTGAAAACACAGTTGAATGAAATAACAATTCAAAACATGAAATTTGAATTTAATAACAAATATAGAAACTCTAAAGAAAAAGATAAACTTAAATGAAAAAGTCAGGAACTTGAACAAAAAGATTATAGGAAAGAAGCAGAGAGGAAGTGGAGGAAATGGAACAGAGAATATTAGATCTTGAAGATGAGGTTAGGGAAATGGATCAAAGAAAAATTTTAATCTAAACATAGAACAGGGAATTTGCAAGACCTCTGGGACATTGTAAAAAAAGACCAAACCTACAAATTGTAGTGATAGAAGATAGAGAAGGAACCCAGGTCAAAGGCACAGAAAATATTTTTAATAAAATCATAGAAGAAAATTTCCAAAATCTGGGGAAAGAAATACCTATCAAGGTAAAGAGGCATATAGAACACCAACTAGACAGGACCAGAAAAAATAACAAAAAAAGACCTCTCCATGTCATACAAAAGTCAAAACACTTAAAGTACAGAACAAAGAAAAGATGTTGAAAAGCTGTGAGCGAGAAAGATCAAATCACATATAAAGGCAGGCCCAGAAGAATAACAGCTGACTTTTCAGTGGAGTTTATGAAAGCCAAAAGGACTTGGATTCATGTCCTACAATTCAGCAAAGAACACAGAATCCATCCCAGACTATTATGCCCAGCAAAATGATCAGTTTTAATTGAAGGAGAAATGAAAACTTTGCATGGTAAAGACAGATTTAATAATTTATATCTGCTCTCTCAGACCACAGGCCTCTCTCAGGGTAAATTGATCTCGCCCTCTGCACCTTGACTCCCCCAGTCTCATTCACCCTCCCATCTCCCCAGCTCATCTTTCCTCCTAGCCTGTGTCCTGTCCCATTCCTTGTCTTGGTGCCCCAGACACCAGGGGAACTACCACTGCTTCCTGATCCTTTGTAACCAGACCAACCCAGGTCCTTCTCGGGTCCCCAGGAGCACTCTGGGCATGGCCCCACCCTCACCTCCCTCTGCTTCCCTGGGCCTGCACTAACCACAGGCCTCTCACTGGGGTAAATCAATTGTGCCCTCTGCGCCTTGACTCCCCAGTCTCATTCACCCTCCCATCTCCACTGCATGTCTCTCCTCCTAGCCTGGGTCCTGTCCCATTCCTTGCTTTGGCAACCCAGACACCTGGGGAGCCACCACTGCTTCCTGATCCTTTGCATCCAGACCAACCCAGTTCCTTCTTGGGTCCCCAGGAGCCCTTGGGGCTGCTTCCCACCCCATCTTCCTTTGCATCTCTGGGTGGCATGGCCACCAGCTGTCCTAGACCAGCACATTTTCTGGGCCCAGCTCCCAGGCCAGTCAAACCCCCAAATTCCTGAGGCCAAAATTTCCTGGAGGGATCCAGACCTTGGGGGAAAGCCTAAGAGCATGTGATACGCACCTGACTTGGGCCTCTGTGGGAATTCCTGAAAACAAAAGCAATCTGGCCACTCCAATATAAAAATCAAAAGACAGAACCTGAAGCTTAGAGGAACCAGCTTTTCATGCCAAAAAAGTAAACCACAAAGACACATAAAGTTTACAAAAAGAAGCAAACCTAAATTTGAAGGCTTGAGTCTCACACAAAAATCAGAAACTACAAAAGAAATTCACATGTCAAAATCACAGAGATGAGAACCCCCTAGAGACAATGCAGGACATGGAACTCAAAAGAACAATGATGAATATGATAAAAGAATTCAGTGAATTTAAAGAACACACAAACAAGGTAATCATAGAGCTGAAGGAAGATAGGGATAAACTTCTGAATGAATCCAGAAAAGAGCTAGAAATATTGAAGACTACGCAGGCTGAAATGAAGAAGGAAGTGAAACACTCAGTAAGCCAATTAGAAATGACAGGAGAAAGCCTCACCAATAGGATGAATGAAATGGAAAACAGTATCAAGACTGGAAATAAAGTGGACAAACTAGACCACTCAAGCAAAGATCATGAAAAATTAAGAAATCACAAGAATGGAATATGCAGGAATTGTGTGACATCATAAAAAGACCAAACTTACAAATCATAGGCATACAGGAAGGAGAAGAATCCCAAGATAATGGCATGGACCAGATCTTCAACAAAATCGTGAGAGAAAATTTCCCAAAATTAAGGAAAGACATGCCCTTACAAATATAAGAAGCATATAGAACACCAGACAGGACCAGAGAAGAAACACTCCATATCACACCATAGTAAAAACACTAAACGTACAAAACAAGGAGACAATACTGAAATCTGCAAAAGAGAAATAAGTCACATATAAAGGAAAACCCATTAGGATTACAGCTGACTTTTCAGTGCAAACTATGAAATCCAGAAGAGCCTGGACCAAAGCATTCCCAGTTCTAAATGACCACAGATGCCAAGCCACATTACTTTACCCAGCGAAAATGTCTATTATAGTTGAAGGGGAAAGAAAAATCTTCCATGACATAAATAGGCTGAA
>NW_008354790.1:758791-759946 GCF_000622305.1 Nannospalax galili | reverse complement strand
CTGACAAAATAGACTTTAAAACTAATCAAAAGAGATAAAGAGGGCCACTTCTTTCTTACTGAAGGAACGATAAATCAAGAACATATTACAGTCATGAACATATATTCACCAAACTCTGGTGCACCCAACTTCATAAAAACAATACTACAGGACTTTAAGACCCAGATTAATCCCAACTCATTAATAGTAGGGGACTTCAATACCCCACTGTCTCCATTAGATAGATCAACAGGGCAGAGAGTTAATAGAGAGACATCTGAATTAAACAATACCATATATCAAATAGACTTAACAGACATCTACCGAGTATTCCATTCAAGCACCAAAGGACATACGTTCTGCTCAGCACCCCATGGAACCTTCTCCAAAATCGACCATATACTGGGGCACAAAACAAACCTCAACAAATACAAAAAGATTGAAATAATTCCATGCATTCTATCAGACCACAGTGCAAAAAAGCTTACACCCAACACCGAAGAAGCCCTAATCACCACATGAACACATGGAGTTAAACAACACACTCCTGAATGATGAATGGGTCAAAAGAAAAGTTAAGAAAGAAATAAAAGTATTCCTGGAACTAAATGAAAAGGACAGTACAACACAACAAAACCTCTGAGACACACTGAAAGCGGTCCTTAGAGGGAAGTTTATAGCTTTAAGTGCCTACATCAAAAACTCGGAAAGAACACAGATAAATGACTTAACATTGTAACTCAAGACAATTGAAAAGCAACAACAAACTAAACCCAAACCCAGCAGACAAGAAGAAATAACAAAAATCAGGGCAGAAATTAATGAAATCGAAACAAAGAAAACAATACTAAGAACCAATGAATCCAAGAGCTAGTTCTTTGAAAAGATAAACAAGATTGACAGACCACTAGCCCAGTTAACCAAAAGAAAGAAAGAGCACCTCCAAATCAACAAAATCAGAGATGAAAGGGGAAACATCACAACAGACACCAGGAAGATACAGAACATTATAAGGAAATACTTTAAAAACCTATATGCTACTAAATTTGAAAACCTAAGAGAAATGGACAGATATCTAAACTCATGGGAACCACCAAAACTAAATCAAGAAGAGATTGACAGATTAAACAGATGCATAACACAAAAAGAAGTTGAATCAGTAATACATATCCTCCA
>NW_008354790.1:754522-758081 GCF_000622305.1 Nannospalax galili | reverse complement strand
CAGAGATTTGGGCTGCAGAGATTTGGGCTGCTGAGATTTGGGCTGCACAGAATTGGGCTGCAGAGAATTGGGACACAGAGAGCTGGATCTCAGAGAATAAAGCTGTAGCACAGACTAAGTCTTGAGTCTTGTGTCACTACCGGTGGCCCAATCTCTCCGGGGGGCGCACTCCCTCATTACCGACTCGTGGACATCTTAGCTTTCGCTGTCCCCGTACTTCTTCCCGTGAGGCCCAAGTGGCCAGTGGACCTCGCATCCTGAGGAAGAGTACACGGGTGGATTAGGGACAGGATTTGGCAGAACAACGCTTCTGCAGCAGAGAAGCTCCAGAGACACGGGACCCAAGCCACCGGGAAAAGCCTGCAGGGCACCCGCCGCCATGGCCAGAGACGCCTGTGGCCAGACCCACCAGCGACTAGCCAGGTGTGGCGGGGTAGTGCCATTCGGGGGAGTGCGCCCAGAGAGAGCACGCACGCCCCATACACATGGTCATCTCAATAGATGCACCACTCCTAAGAGAAGGACTGACAAAATTCAACACACATTTATGTTCAAAGTCCTACAGAGAATTGGACTGGAGGGAACATACCTCAACATAATTAAAGCCATATATAACAGTCTCACAGCCAATATCATTCTAATTGGAGAAAAACCGGAAGTATTCCCATTGAAATCAGGAACCAGACAAGGCTGCCCACTATCCCCACTTCTCTTTAACATAGTGCTTGAAACTCCTGCAAGAGCAATAAGACAAGAGAAGGAAATTAAAGGAGTAATAATTGGAAAAGAAGAGATCAAATTATCCCTTTTTGCAGATGATATGGTATTATACCTAAGAGACACCAAAAATTCCATCAGAAAACTCCTAGAAATTATTAACACGTTCAGTAAAGTGGCAAGTTACAAAATTAACCTACAAAAGTCAGTAGCAATAACAAGGAATCAGAGAAAGAGCACAGGGAAACACTCCCATTCACAAAAGCTGCAAAAAAAGAAAAAAAAATCTTGGAATAAACCTGACTAAAGACATTAAAGAGCTCTACAATGAAAAATTTAAATCTTTAAAGAAAGAAATTGAGGAAGACATCAGAAGATGGAAGGACCTCTCATGCTCATGTACTGGAAGAATTAATATTGTGAAAATGACCATCCTACCCAAAGTCATTTATACATTTAAAGCAATGTCAATCAAAATCCCCATGACATTTTTCATGGAATTGGAAAAAACCATCCTAAGATTCATATGGAAACACAAAAGACCTCGGATAGCCAAAGAAACCCCGAGCGCTAAGAGCAATGCCGGGTGTGGGGGAGAATTACTATACCAGATTTTAAGCTGTATTACAGAGCTATAATCATAAAAACAACATGGTACTGGCACAACAATAGACCCATAGATCAATAGAACAAAATTGAAGACCCAAATATGAGTAAATTTAATTTCAGCCACCTGATATTTGTCAAAGGGGCCAAGAATATTCACTGGAGGAAAGACAGCATGTTTAGCAAATGGTGCTGGCAAAACTGGACCTCTACCTACAGAAGAATGAAACTAAACTCCCATCTTTCACCCTGCACAAAAGTCAGTTCCAAATGGATCAAAGACCTCAATATAAAGCCTGAAAGTCTTAAACTATTAGAAGAAAACATTGGGAAAAACCTACAAGATATTGGTGTGGGAAAGGATTTTCTAAACTGGATATCAATTGCTCAGGAAACAAGGTCAAGAATTTACACATGGGACCTCATTAAACTAAAAAGCTTCTGTACATCAAAGGAGGCCACCAGTGAAGTGAACAGAAAACCCACAAAATGGGAGAAAATCTTCACCAGCAACACATCTGATAGAGGTTTAATATCCAGAATATATAACAAACTCAAAAAACAGAGACTCAAGATAAGGAGTAACCCAATTAAAAGATGGGCTAAGGAGCTGAACAGAGTTCTCAAAAGAAGAAGTAAAGATGGCTATGAAGCATCTTAAAAGATGTTCAACATCACTAATAATTAGGGAAATGCAAATTAAAACCACTTTAAGATTTCATGTTACCCCAGTCAGACTTGCTAAGATCAAGAAAACAAATGATACCAACTGTTGGAGAGGATGTGCGGAAAGAGGAATGCTCATCCACTGCTGGTGGGGTTGCAAACTTGTTCAACCCCTATGGAAAGCATTGTGGAGAACTCTTAAAAAATTACAAATGATCCTACCATTTGACCCAGTTTTACCACTCCCCTATTGGAAAGATATTTGTACATCCATGTTTGTTGCTGCTCTTTTCACAATAGCTAAGAGATGGAAGCAGCCTAAGTGTCCCTCAACTGACGAACGGACAATGAAAATGTAGTTTATTTATATGATGGAGTTTTACTCAGCAGCAAAGAAAGATGAAATCATGAAATTTGCAAGTAAATGGATGGAACTAGAAGCTCTTATACTAAGTGAAGTAACACAGACTCAAAAAAAAATCAGCATATGTTCTCCCTCATATGTGGATCCTAGAACCAAACCCTGATAAGTGAATATGTATCTAGACATAATTACAGGAACCAGGACAATGGAAAGGAAACAGAGGGGTAAAGGAAAAGAAAGAACCTGAAAGAGAACAGTAGGAAACAGGCCTTAACAAGGGAGATATGGATAAAAACTGGGTTAGTTTAAGGAGAGGGGAGGGAAGGGTATACAAGGAACCTAGGGGATAAAGGGAAAGAAGGAGCTCAAGAGAGGTAGGATCATAGGAGAAGGGTATTATTAAGGGGGAAAGGGTGGAAATGGGGGCACCTTAAGTGAGAAAAACATGATGGAGGGGTGAGACAATGTGAGAGATAAATAATGCCTAACTAGTTTTAAAAACCAGAGGGAACCATATTACTCCAACAACCTACTGACAAGTTATACATAGCAGATCAAGAAATATATGTCTAGGTAAGGTTTATCTGAGAACAATTGGTCTTTGCCAAAGATTTATCTACATGACACACAGTAATTAAAAGTACCAGACTAGAGGAACTAACATTCTTGGATGTTTAACAGACGTACTGTGAGGCCTATAACAATTTGGTCAGAGGGACATAAAGGGCAGTTTTTGCTCTTTGCCCTCCTAGGTCAACTAGTTCCAGGGGACTTTGAGCATCTCTCAAAATATCCCATAATTGTTGTGGGTCACCTGTCCTCTTGATCAAGGAAGCCGAAGAGACCCCACCAGATAGACTTGAACCAGTTTCCAGTCTACAAAGAGGAGGGTCAATACAGAGGAATCATTTCCTCCATGCTTCCAAACGAAGCCAACCTTAGTCGAGCAAGACCTTTGACTTATCTTCATATACGAGGAACTTGTAAAAGAATGGAGCCAGGGGCTCCTCCCAAGCCCGTGTGACCCCTGAGGAACAGATCCTCAAATGACCTTAAGAGTAAAAATAAATTGGTTTCTCTGGCCCAACTGTATGGACTTAAACACCCAAAGGAAAGTATAACCAATGATTAAAGAGGCCAATATAATTTCATAAGAGTCCATATGTATAGCTAAAGGCTACAAAACAAGCAACAATGCCAGGCAGA
>NW_008354790.1:751470-754400 GCF_000622305.1 Nannospalax galili | reverse complement strand
AACTGATTGCTGCTAGATGAGGAACAGCTGACTTTCCTAAAACAAAGACCTGTAGATAGGCTGACTAGATTCACGGGATGAACAAGTAGTGGGGGATGACTGGGGGTGCCGACAACACAGCAGACAGTAGCAGGGATATCAGAGTATAAGGGCTCTAGTGGGGGGAAGGAGGCTATGGGAGGGTGCCATCTGGGAAGTGGGTGTATATTTGAATAAGATGGTTTGGGATGTTCTGTGTGATATAATCACACACAAAAAATCAACAAATTTTTTAAAAATGTATTATATTTGAGGAGGAAACATGGAAATTTATGTCATGTTTATTAGTAGAGGTGACAAACTTTACTATTGACATCTACCCGATGACTTTATAGACATACACAGGTGCCAAGGATCCAAGTGCAAACCATTATGACTAGTAAGAGATACATACAGATCAGAGATGCATGAGCCAACATCTCAGTGTTAGTAGCAAAAACAATGAGACTTTCTGCAAGGAGCAATATATTCTAAAATGAAATGGAGATCTTTTTTAAAAGTTTAAAACTCATTCAATTATGTCTTACAGGGCTTATACTGAGTTCAATATTGTATAACTGTATTAATTCAACTGTGAACCTAGAAACTTACAGCCACTGCTTTGATGAGTAAACTAGAACATAACTTGCACCCACTTATGAAAGAGATGTACTCTTGCTCTGGAGTGTGTTACTGAATATGTTAAAACTGTAGTGAAATGCTTCTTCTAATCATGTAGTTATTAAAAATTAAAAAAAATAATGACTAAAAAAAAGAAATTTATGTCCATGAAACTAACCCTACAGAGAATACTCAAATAAATACTTCAGTCTGAAGTAAAGATTAAATTCTTTGAAGAGGGAACAAATAATATACAAATTATCCCAGAATAATTAACCAAAAGTGTTCTAAGAGAACAGTACTATAATACTAACATAATAGGAATAAACATTGGTCAATAACTCTCAATAATGGTCTCAACTCCCCAGTAAACAGATGCAGACTATATATATCATACATAAGAACACCTAATTTCAATAAGACTCTGTTGGGTCTAAAATCACACATTCACACCAAGGTAGTAATAGTAACTTCAATACCCTACTGTAATAGACAGGTGTACCAGGCAAAGAGTAAATAAAGGATCCCTGAAGTTAAATGACATCATAAATCAAGTGCATCTTACAGACATCTACAGAACATCCCACCTAAACACCAAAGAATACACTTTCTTCTTAGCAACCAATGGAACTTATTCCAAAATTGACACATATTAGGCAACAAAGCAAATCTCCACAAATTTAGGAAAATTGAAATAGCATCCTGTATTCTCTCTGGCTACAAAGGAATAAAGTTAGATATCAACAACAATAAAAATGGGAAAGGTACATGAACTCATGGAAACTAAATAGAACATTACTGAATGAAAATTAAATCAAGGGGGAAATCAAGAAGGAAATTTAAACATTCCTAGAATTGAATGAAAATGAAAGCATGACATTGCAAAATTTCTGGGACACAATGAAGGCCGTCCAAATAGAAAAATTTAAGTGTCTACACCAGAAAATTAGAAACATCTCATAGTAATAAATTAACAATGCACCTGAAGACCTTGGAAAACCAAGAACAAGAAATACCTAAAAAGAGTAGATAGGTAGATATAAATAAAATCAAGACTAAAATTAATGAAATAGAAAAAAAGAAGACTATACAAAGAATCAGTGAAATGAAGTTGATTCTTTGAGAGGATTAACAAAATTGGCAAACCTTTAGTTAAATTAGCCAAAAGGAAGAGAGAGGACCCAAATTAATAAACTCAGAGATGAAAAGGGGAACATTGTAGCAGACCCCGAGGAAATTCAGAAAGCCGTAAGGGCATACTTTAAGAATCTATATTCCACTAAGCTAGAAAATCTAAAATAAATGGATAAATTTCTGGGTATGTATGACCTACCAAAGGTAAATCAAAATGGCATAATATTTTAAACAGACCCATAACAGTCAAAGAAATAGATGCAGTAAGTAAAAATATCCCATCTAAAAAGAGTCCAGGACTAGATGAATACAGCTCAGAATTCTACCATAGCTTCAAAGAAGAACTAATGCCGATACTCCCCATTGGTATTAGTTATTATTCCATAAAGTAGACAAGGAACACTCCCCAGTTCTTTCTATAGGGCAGTATTACTCTAATGCCAAAATCAAACAAAGACACCCCCCCTCAAAAGAGAGTAAGTTATAGGCCAATCTCTCTCATGAATATAGATGCAAAAATGCTCAATAAAATACAAACCAAATGCAAGGTTACATAAGAAAGACTATCCACCATAATCAAGTTGGATTCATCCCAAAGATTCAGGGATGGTTCAACATATGTAAATCAATAAATGTAAACCACCACATAAAAAGACTCAATGTCAGAAACCACATGATAATCTCATTGCATGCAGAAAAGGCCTTTGCCAAAATCCAGCATCCATTCATGATAAAAATCATGGAGAACCTATCACAGGGGCATATCTCAATACAAAAAGGCACTATTCAACTCCACAGCCAACATTATACTAAATGGAGAAAACCTCAAGGCAGTCCCACTAAAATCATTAACAAAACAAGGATGTCCACTCCCTCCATTCTTGTTCACTATAGTACTTGAAGTCTTAGCTAGAGCAGTAAGAGAAATAAAGGAGATAAAGTAGATACACTTGAAAAGGAAGAAGTCAAAATATCCTTATTTGCAGATGATATGATTCTATACATAAAAGACCCCAAAACTCCTAGAGCTGATAAACACATTCAACAAAGTAGCAAGATAAAAAATTAACATGCAAAAATCAGTAGCCTCCGTATATACCAAAAACAAACATATGGAGAAAGAAATCATAGAAAGAGTTCCATTCACAACATTCTTA
>NW_008354790.1:747002-751366 GCF_000622305.1 Nannospalax galili | reverse complement strand
TTTAAGACATTTAGAAAGAAATTGAAGAAAATACCAGAAGATGGAATGACCTCTCATGTTTCTGGATTGGTAGGATTAATATTGTAAAACTGGCCATCCTACCAAAAGCAACCTACAAATCCAATGTTTTACCTATTAAAACACAACACAATACAATTCTTCACAGAAATTGAAAAAAAATCTCAAATTTCATATGGAAACACACACACACACACACACACACACACACACACAATCCTGAACAATAAAAAAACTTCTGGAGGCATTATCATCCCTGATCTCAAACTGTACTACAGTAATAAAAACAGTACAGTACTGGCATGAAGACAGACACTGATCAGTGGAATAGAATTGAAAACCAGGATTTAAACCCACACATTTACAGCCATTTGGTTTTTGACAAAGGAACCAAAAATGCACACTGGAGAAAAGACAGCTTGTTCAACAAATGATACTGGTCACACTGAATACCTGCATGTAGAAAAGTGAAACTAGATCCCTATCTCTCACCCTGCACACACAAGCCTCAACTCAGATGCATTGAAGACTTGAACATAAGATACGATACCTTGAATCTGATCAAAGAGAAAGTAGGGAATACACCGGAACTTATTGGGCTAGGAAAGGACTTTCTGAATAGGACTCCTATAGCACAGGCATTAAGTCCAACAACTGACAAATGGGACCTCATGAAAAAGCCTGTGTACACCAAAGAACACCATCTTTTGAGTGAAAAGGCAGCCCACAGAATGGGAAAAAATCTTTACCAGCTATACTTCAGACAGAGGAATAGAACCAAGAATATATGAAGAAATAGAGAACCTAAACATCAAAAGAACAAACAACCCAGTTAAAATTGGGGCAAGGAGCTGAACTTCTCAAAAGTTGAAATGCAAATGACTGATAAATACTTTTTAAAATGTTAAATATATTTATTCATCAAGGAAATGTAAATTAAAACTACTTTGAAATCTCATCTTACCCCATTCAGAATAATTAAAATCCAAAAAACAAACAATGACAAACTCTGGTAAGAATGTAGGGAGAAGGGAACTCTTGTCCACTGTTGGTGGGAGTAAAAACTGATGCAACAATTATGGAAATCAGTGTGGAGATTTCCCCCAAACTGGAAATTGATCCACCATATGATCCAGCAACACCACTCTTGGACATATACCCAAAAGACTCTATGTCGTACTTCACAGATACCTGTTCATTCATGTTTACGATTGCTTGTTTCATAATAGCCAGGAAATGGAAACAACCTAGATGTCCAACAGTTGATGAATGGATGGTGAAAGTATGGTACACTGACACAATGGAAGATTATTCAGCTATTAAAAATGAAATTATGAAATTTGTAGTTAAATGTATGGAACTGGAACAATCTTCTTGATTGAAGAAGTAACCCAGATCCAGGAAGATAAATGTAGCATGATCGCTTGCATAGCTAAATGGTAGTTTTGAATTCTTAGTTATGCATGTTTCAAACAGAAAATCCAGAGGTCAGGAAGATAATAAAAAACCATGGATGGGGCAAGGGAGGCTTCCTGAGGAGACAGTATGGGGAGGGATAAATAACACTAAAAACCTGCTGAAAAAGTCATATGGAAACCTACCACCATAGAAGTATCTTAAAGCATATTCATATACATTATAAAAATAGGTTAAAAGGAGTTATACCAGGGAGACATTGCCCTACTAGACACCATAGGCTAACAAATGAAAAGCCCAGTGCTGGGAATGGACTCCCTCTTTTGAAACTGATGACCAGGGGTTCCATAGACCCTCAAACAATATTGGCCATTGCCCCTGCTCTTAGTTACCAATCAGAACATGACGATAAGTCCCCAATGCTGAAAATACTACGTACATGAGTTGTAGAACAAACAGGGAGGAATCAAGCTGATATTGACATCAAAGCTTTATCTCTACTGGTTGGCTATCATAGTGCTGGAAGGTGCTATGCATACTACCCTACCAGAAGAGAAAATTTTATCCAGCTGTATATCCTGTAAACTACAACAGCTGACCTGGCAACATATGCACACTGGTGCAATAATGGCATGAATAATTGTGGCAGTAACTATTTTCTAATTGGATTTAAGTCCTCTTCAGAAGATGGAACCCACACATGACATTGATATCAGGCTAGGAACCTGTAGCTAGACAAGTTGCAGTCCATAGGGAAAAACCTAACATTATTACTCTGTTAAATAGATATAGTATTAACTGACTCCTAGTGACTTATTGTTATACCTCTAGATTAATGCATCTCTCAGCTCTTGGCAGAGAATCTTCCTTATGCAGCAGATGGTGTTTCACACAGAGACCTATCACTGACCGATATGCCGAGAATAAGAAGCTGCAGAGTGCTTATCCCTGAATAGACACTTATATCAAATTTTTGCCTCCCAAGCCTCAGGAATCTTTGCAGAAGATAGGGTGGAAAGATTGTAAGAACCAGAGGTGGTGGATGACCACAAGAAAACAGCGTCTTCCAGACAGCTGGGTACTTACTGAAATGAACTCACAGCAATTCCTATACAACTTCAACCCAGTCAAAATCCCAGCATGGAGATGGGGAAGTGGGTAGGGAACTCAAACCCTACTTCAGGAACTACTGGCAACTGATGACTGTTGGGAGGAAGACCATTGATCTTGTGAGACCCTATCAAGGTTGATAGGCTCCAGTGGATGTATCCACATTGTCAAAAGTGCATTTGGGGGCACAGATTTGACTCTATAGGCACACACACACACACACAATATATATATATATATTCATGAAATTGAGTGGGAGGGTTGTAGGAATGTGCAGATGGGGGAGGGGATCTAAATAAGATCAAAACATATATGAAATTCATAAAAATAAAAATTCAATAAAAATAAAAAATAATTTAATTTTTTTAAAAAGACAAAGGGACTTTGAACCTAAAGTTCCATTGCTGTGACAAAAAACAGAGAGAGACAACCTAAAAGGAAAGCTTCATTTTGACTCACGGTTTCTTATAGAGGTTTCAGTTCATGGTCAGCTGCTCCATTGCTACTGGGCTGTGGTGAAGAAAAAACCATGGCAAGACGGGTGATGCAGCGAAGCTGCTCCACTCCTGAAGACCAGGAAGCAGAGAGTGAGATAGACAGAAGCTGGAGACAAGTTGTCTCTTTCTAGCCAAGCCACCCAGTGACATACTTGTCTCAACTAGGTCCCAACTTCCATGCCATTATCCTACGACTCCATCAGGGATCAATATTGATTAAGTTAGTGCCCTCAGCATCCAGTCACTTCCGCCCAAAAGCCTACCTTCTGGCAACCAAGCTCCTAACACATGAGCCCCCAAATTTATAATAGAAAGGGTTTATTTTTCACAGTTACAGGCTATAGCCCATCACTGTGGGGACATCACAGTGACAGGAATTTGAGACATCTGGCCACAATGCATCCATACTCAAGAAACAGAAAGGATGAATTCATACATTCATACTTGTGCTCAGCTTGCTTTTTTCCACTCTTATATACTTCAAGGTCCCCTGCGTAGTCCATGTGCCACCCACAGTAAGTGAGTCTTCCCACCTCAATTAATGTAATCAAGATAATTCGCTAGACTGTAAGCTAAAGTTGTGTGGTCCCCTCCTGTGAGCTGGAGCTGTGGTCTCCTCCTGTGAACCTGGAGCTGTGGTCCCCTCCTGTAAGCTGGAGCTGTGGTCTGTTCCTGTGAATCTGGAGCTGTGGTCTCCAACTGTGAGTCGTGGCTCCACATTCCTCTGGTTGATGGTGAGCAGATGGGAGGATGGAGGACTTCCAGATGTTGGGTAGCAGTTTCAGCCTTCTCTGAGTGGCTGCATTCCCCACAGTCTCCTCCCCTGAGGTCCTAGGTTGTGCATGACTTTGCCTCTGTGTTGAACTTATGCTGGGAACAGGGGACATTTCTGTCATTTGCAGTTTTTAGTCTTGGGAGGTCTGAGTCTCAACAATGGACCTTCAACCTCCCTTTTTTATTTTTACAAAAACTTTATTGAGAATTTCATACTGCATATAAGGTGTTTTGATCAAATCCATGCCCACTCCCTCCCCTCCAATATTCCCCACTCTGAAGAGGTAACTCTGAAATCTTTTAAGGATTAGACACAAGCTCCCAAATACTTTTGACATTTTGGGCCTTGGAACAGAGTATGTTGCTAACAGGCCCAAGGACATTTTGGCTTTTAGCCAAGAATCTGGCTACATTTTTTCAGGGTCTTTTTACCCTAATTGCCTAGACAATTCCTACCTCCTATTCTTATCATGCTGTCCTCTGAAGAGGTTACCTAACTTGCCAATAGGGAATGGTGATGCCGACCACTCTGGCTTCTTCCATGCTGAA
>NW_008354790.1:744387-746765 GCF_000622305.1 Nannospalax galili | reverse complement strand
CTAGACAAGGGCTTCCAAAAGCATCCCTCTATTGGGTTCTTCCTCATTTTTTTATTTTTGTCTTCCAAGGCTGGACTAGTTGGCTGGGAAGAGTGGCTGAATACTCAGGTGAGGGACCAGTGACCCTGCTTGGCACTCCTTTAATGAATGAGCACAACCGTCAACAAGCCCAATTGTGACTATGTTTAGAGATCAGGCTCAGCCAAAGTCGTGATGATGGTAGTTATTCCATGCAGAAGGGACTGCTGTATAGCATCATCTTATTAATAGAACTTGGAATTTAAAAGGATTTGGTGTTAGGAGCCACTTATGAGGGAGAAAGTACATTGTTTTTCTGAGCCTATGTTACTTCACTTAGTATAACAGTTTCTAGATCCATGCATTTACCTGCAAATTTCATTATTTCATCTTTATTGCTGAGTAAAAAGAAGTCCATTGTGTAAATATACCACATTTTTGTTAACCACTCGTCAGTTGAGGGACACTTAGGTTGCTTCCATCTCCTAGCTATGTGAAAAGAGCAGCAACAAACAAGGTTGTACAAGTGTCTCTACAAAAGGATGAGCCGATGAGTCCTTTGGGTATATGCCAAGGAGTGGTATAACTGGATCATATGGTAGGTTCATTTTCAGTTTTTTAAGAGTTCTCCATACTGTTTTCCATAGAGGCTGCATGAGTTTGCAATCCCACCAGGAGAGAATGAGTGTTCCCTTTTCTCCACATCCTTGCCAGCATTTGGTATCATTTGTTCTCTTGATCCTAGCCAGTCTTCTTGGGGTAAGGTGATACCTTAGGGTGGTTTTAATTTTCATTTCTGTAATTACTAACAATGTTGAACACTTTTTGAGATGTTTCTTAATCATCTTTATTTCTTCCTTTGAGAACTCTGTTTAGATCTTTAGCCCATCTTTTAATTGGGTCATTTGGTTTCTGGATTGTTTTTTGAGATCTTTATATATTCTGGATGTTAAACCTCTGTCGGATGTGTCAGTGGCCAGCTATGATCTTGATTCAGTGGTCCTGGACATCCAGGCCTTGATGGTGGACATTTCCCATTCTCAGGCACCAGGACATTTTCCCTCATTTTTCTATTACTCCTCTATACCGCCAGTGAACTTTCACTTCTGCCCTATAGAATGTGTAAAACACATAACTGAACTTCTAGAGACAAAAATCATGCTCTGGGAACTTAAAAAAATTCCACAGACACATACTCACATGTCAACCTAATAGAGGTAATCTCTCACTGAGTGTCTCTTCCTAGGTCATTCTACATTGTATCAAGTTGACAATTAAAACTAGCCATCACAATGCCCCATTCCTCTTTTTGGGGAGGACAATGTTTATTCTGTTCCATTTATATTGAGAGGAGTAACTTGTTTTTAATGTTATAGGTACAGCTAAGACCTTAACTTTGAGTCTCTGAGACTTTGAATTTAGACTTTTGAACAACCCTGGAACTATGGGAACTCTTGAAGTAAGGTGGAATTAATTCTGCACTATAGGATATACATGAGCGTTTTGATTGTCAGGGTGGATTTATTGTTTAGGATATGTGCTTGAGCATCAAGTTAGCAAAGATGGTTAGTCTTCATTGCCAACTTGTTCAGATTAAGGAACAGCTAGAAGATTAAGAAGGCATACCTTGAGTTGTCTTCAAAGATATGTGGTCAATCTTTATTGTAAACTTGATTGGGTCATCAGTAGAAACACATCTCTGGGTGTGTCTGTAAGAGTGTTTCTAGGAAAGTTTAACAAAAAATGGAAGACCCATCCTGCATGTGGACAGCACCATCCTAGACTGAGTTGAGCACAAACATTCTCTCTCTGCTTCCTGACTGGATTCATTGTGACCAGCTGCCTCACACTCTTACCACCATGCCTTGCTCACTAGGATGAACTATATCCTCTCAAAATAAGCCCTTCCTCCCTTAGGTTTACTTCTGATCAGATATTAGGGTCACAATAAAACAAACAAACAAACAAAACAAAGAAACAAACAACAAAAAAACCAGAAAAGCTCTTGGGGTGGGTCTATCGCAGAGCCCTCCGCGCCTTGACTCCCCCGGTCACATTCACCCTTCCATCTCCCCCGCTGTTCTCTGCTCCTAGTTTGGGCCCTGTGCCATCCCTAGTTTTGGGGCCCCAGACACCTGGGGAACTGGTACTGCTTCCTGATCCTTTTCACCCAGACCAGCTTGGTGCCTTCCTTGGGCCCCAGGAGCACTGCTTCTGGACCTGGCCCCGCCCTCACCTCCCTCTACTTCCCTGATCCTGCAACACCCGCCAGCCTCTTTCTGGGGCTGACAGCCTCTTTCTGGGGCTCCAAGGCTTACCTTTCCTCTCCCTGATCCTTTGCATCCAGTACAACCCAGCTA
>NW_008354790.1:740983-741195 GCF_000622305.1 Nannospalax galili | reverse complement strand
GAACATACCTCAACATAATTAAAGCCATATATAACAAACCCACAGCCAACATCGTTCTAAATGGAGAAAAACTGGAAGCATTCCCATTGAAATCAGGAACCAGACAAGGTAGCCCACTACCCCCACTTCTCTTTAACATCGTGCTTGAAACTCTTGCAAGAGCAATAAGACAAGAGCAGGAAATTAAAGGAGTAATAATTGGAAAAGAAGAG
>NW_008354790.1:730499-737939 GCF_000622305.1 Nannospalax galili | reverse complement strand
AAGTGGAGATCTTTTTTAAACGTTGGAACCTCATTTAATTTTATGTCTTATAGAGTTTATAATGAGTAAAAGATTGTATAAGTGTAATAATTCATCTGTAAACCTAAAAATGTACAGCCAATTTTGAAAGAGATGTACCCTAGCTCAGAAAAATGTTATTGAATAGGTTAATGCTGTTGTAATGAAATGCTTCTTCTAATTAAAAAAAAATTAGCTATTTTGTAATTTAAATAATCTAGGTAGATGAAGCAACTCTGATATAGAGTCAAAATGTATGCCTCACAGCAACCACGAGGAAATGCTTTAGATTTTCTTGACTCATGTATCTTAGCTCTGTACTATTAATTGTTTAAATTCTCCATAAACCTTGACTCTGAGTAAGATATCTAATTTGTGTGCATCTAATAGGACAACTAAGTATGTGAAAGCATTTATCAATCTTTGTGGTCAGGAAAGACAAACATTAAGTATCTTTTAGTTCTGGAAAAAAAAAAAAAAACCAGAAAAGCAAGCAAGCAAACAAACAAACAAAAAGCACCCTAGTAACTAATATAGAGGCTATTTCCGGAGGTGGGGTTTCTGAGCTAATAAACAGATTAATCCCTCGATAGATTCCTAATATTGAGGCATATTGAAAGGCAGTGAAGATAGGAAATGGTGCCTGCTTAGACGAAGTAAGTCACTGGTAACATGTCCTTAGAACTCTGTTTTGTCTTAGCTTCTTTCCATACTCCCCTTCTCTGCTTTCTGGTGACCATGATATTCTGCTCTGCCATGTTCCTTCCTTCCATGATGGATGAACATCTCTAAGACTGTGAGCCAAAGTAAGTCATACTCCATCATTCACTTCTTTCAGGGGCATTTGGTAACAGTGATGACAGAATAGCACACACAGAGCTCATAGATAGTAGGACCCTCTGAACTCAGCTAAATAAATGAGCTGAGCCTTGCTCAGTGCCACTTTAGGCATGTGCATAGAATCTTGGCAGCTGTGAGTTAATTGCCTTATCTAGACTCTTGATTCCCTTTTGGGGAAGTGCCACCCAGGCTGTATTGTCTTGGTGGAACTGCCAGCCATGAGAGGGGCATGCAGCCTCAGTTAGTTCATCATCAAGCTTTTTTTCCTGAACTGTCACTTGATGGTGAAGTGAACAGAATTCATTTGCTTTGCATAGGTGTGCCCTAAAGAAACCATCCCTGTTCCCACTGTCTTCAGCCAGAGCAGATGTGATTCTAGCCCCTTTTCTAGACTCCAAGTTATACTATAGGCATGTGAACCCCCTGGTTGAGCGTCCATGAAATGCTTCTTTTTATTTAAGTGAGAGCTGGTTTCTGTTGCATGTGCCCAGAGAATCCTAAACAATGTCACAGCCTCGCCATGGACCAGGCTGCTCAGGGTCAGGTGCAGACTCAGACCAACTCTACAGATACCTCTCCACTTGGTGCTGACTCACCCGCAGAGCTTCAGTCTTCCCGTTTCCTGGGTCCTTCACTTGTGCCCTAAATTTTGCTTATAGAAAAGAGCTAAAGTTGAGACTCAGTCTTTCACAGACTCTGTCTTTTTCTAGAGTAAGCTCTGTATTCAGAATGCCTTTCCTTCTTCCCTAGTTAATTGGCCTGTATTCATTATTCAAGACATAGCTCAGGTATCACCGCTTCTGTGACGCCTTCCTCAGCCTCCCTGAGCAGAACTGTTCCACTAAATTTTCTCCTTCCCACTCTCTGTTTGACCCATCCTCATTCTCTCAGAGTTTTGTGTCCTGATGCGGGTGGACAAACCTGCATAACACATTCTTATCTTGGGTATTATCATGGTTTATATGATAGGGAGGGAGGGAGGACTTACAAAGAAATGGCGTCATTCCAGTCCCGCCCACAGTCTCCCCTGGCTTTTGCTTGCGCCCTGTGGGCATGTGGTCTACCCCATGGTCTGTGAATGCCCCTTCTCACTTCCATGACTGCAGGATGTCTCAGCCATTCGCCCCAGCAACTGCCCACTTCCTTTTCCTATGCCGCTAGCTCCAGAGGCTAGGCTTCACCCTTCTTCCCAGGGTGCCCTGTACGCGCCTGGTTTCCAGGTTACAAGAACTCATGTCTCCATTCTCTGATTTCCTGCCACTGGAGTTGATAAGACCAAACCCGGACCCTGGCAACTCTAACAAGCTAGACTTGGCCATCTATGCTCCATAGACTGAAAAGAAGCACGTAATAGTGAAAATCAAAGAAAAAAGATTTCTTCAATGTGATCATATTGGAAAGAGTAACAAATGAAGAAGTCCAGTGACCCCTACCCCCATCAAGTCTATCTTTGGGGTCCTGACATGAGGTTCAGGATTAATAGGGGACAAGAGGTATGTATTACTAAGCAATCCTGGTCAAGGTATGATCCTACCCACCACTAACCCAGTATTATCTCTGCTCCAGTTTTTCCTGAAAGATGGTCTGACAAGTTACCAGAACTGAAAACTGAAATCTCTTTCAAGGAGGTGATCTCTCCTGCTGCCTAGCACCACTGCCTCAGCCTTTTCCTTCTCCAGGAATAAGACTCCTGGGCTTGGGGCACATTGTCACAATAGTCTGATAGCCAAAAGTAGTGGCATAAGCATCTCTCCTTAGAACATTCTCACTCTTGCCCCAGGACTGTTATAGTCCATAGCTCCTTGTGGCTTTGTACAGTGTCAGACTATTTTCTTCTAACTTTGCTGTGAGCTCCTTGCTATAAAAGAATATTCTTATTTATTTGTATATCAGAGCATAACAGCCTGTTGAATGTCTAGAGAATGTACCCCTTATTTTTGACATTGGTGTTATCGTTTACTGCTAAGTTATCATTTGGTCCTGTGCCTATAGTGCCTCCACCCAGCTCAGAATCAAGCCTTCTTTTCTGCTCCCACTCGGCTGTGCTTCCTGAAGTCCCTGGTCTTGGTCCTCTCAAGCACAGGACTTGGATCTTACTCCCCAAGTCCTGTTCCAATCCTCTTCCCTCCCTCAGTCCTGTTCTGACTTTCATCACTGAGGTCCTGACCACCCTCAGTGATACTGTGGGTGAAAGTTCTGGTGTCAATCACCAGAGCTCTTGGCTAGAACCCTGTTGGTTGATAGCAAGCAGAACAATCTCCAATCCCAAAGCCTTTGAGGGAGGTATAAACCTTCCAGATGCTTCCTGCCCTCTTGATTTGCTTTCCTGGGTCTCTCTCTCTCTCTCTCTCTCTCTCTCTCTCTCTCTCTCTCCCCCATATAGCACAGTTAGCTTTGAAAAACTCTCAGTCTCCCTGCCTCTGCCTCTCCAGTGCTGAGATTACTGGTGTGTAGCAGCACGCCCAGACTGGGTTTATACCTTTTCTATACCCAGATCCAACGTAATCTGGCTTATGCTACAACATCTGGTCTGGCAGGAGGATAATTTTGCCTTGAATCCTCTGGGGATCACACAATTGACAAGGTTTAATGGGACAGCTAAAATCTCAAATTCCAGAACTCCTGGCCCAGCTTCTTCTCCTGGGCCAAATGCAAGGGGCCATCTTGGAATTCAGGATTCTTAATGGTCCAGGATCACCAAGAAAAGATAGGCATTGTGATGCTTTGCAGGCTTGTTGGGGAGGGTGATAAATCACCCTCTGACCCATTTGTCACTGCCCACTTACATGGTGGGCCAGTGTTTTCTCAGTGTAAGATCATGTCTGGATGTCAGAGTCTTAAAGATGAATTATAGTAACTCTGTCTCCAATTTTCTTATGCCAGGAGGGCTCTTAGAATGTGCAAAGCATCCCACATACTGATCCCACTGCCTGGGTTAGGAACAAAACTTGATTTCTCTCCAGTTGGTGGAGTCATCCAAAGAAGCAGATTGTCCTAATCCAGCCCCACAAGTCCAAACATAGAAGCCTAATTATGCCCAAATAAGGCTTCATTCTCAAGATAAGTCTTCCTTCTGGGCCTCCAAACTCACTTCTGAAAGTGATTGACAGATATGGGTCCCTGCTGCCCGCAACTCCTCCAGGAGCCCTAAGGTCAAAGACAGATCTGGTAAGTGAGGGGGATTTAGTGCAGAGGATGGGCAAACTTATTAAAGTGGTCAGGCCAGGCCTTCCCTGTCAAACAGACTATTGGACTGTTTCTATTAGCCAGAATGTCCCTGAAAATCTGAGAATGCTGTACCAGAAGTATCTCCAAGCCTACTTCTATAACCAGAATATGCCAAATATGTGGCTGACCAGAAGCCTTATATTTGACATCAGATTTTGGCCTTTGTACCTCTGATGGAGAAAAAAGAAGTCTGGCCTCAGCCCACTACCCTGTCCTTCTGTAGTTCCAGTCTGCCCCCAGGTTTGACAGTCCACCTCACTAGCTCCAGGAGGCTGCCATGATGGTATAGAATGGGCAGCCAATGAATAAGTTGCTGTCTCTGGTCTAGCTTGTCTTCCCAGATCCTGGCAGAGCAGGATACAGAGGCTTTTTGCCACTGGCCTTTTTTGTTGTTTTATTTTAAAGAGTTGACCCTAGAACTCAAAAGACTCTTGGCACCTAAAGGAGAAGTAAATGAAGTAGCCAAAGAGTAGCATGCAATCATTTTCAAGAAAAGAGGCTCCCTTCCCCTTTATGTGAAATCAGGGCCCAGGTTTGCTGTGAGATGTAGGTTTTATCTTTAAGACAGCACGTGAGTTCTCAACGTTACTGCACTGATGATTTCCACATTTGCAGTGTGTGTGCGTGCATATGTGTATGGATAACCCCATAGCCAGTCTTGTCTCTAACCCTCTCTCTCTGAGTTCCATAAACAATTAATGACAGCCTAATCTAGCCCAGTGGGGGAAGAGTTGGCTTTGGGTAATTCTCATCTCTGCTGGGAATTCTCAAGGATTTTATGGTTTCCTTAATGCCCATATGGTCAGCAGGGCCAAGAGCAGTTAGCAATGACAAGGCTGTCCCAAGCCAAGGGTCCTTCCAAAATCATTACTGTTGTTTTTGAAATGTACCCTATGTCACTCCTGGGAGCTGACTGGCTTTCCTAATTGTGTTCTCCTTAGACTAATGTTGAAACTAGCATTTTGTTCCAGTGAAAAATGAAACCAGTTTTTAACGTGTTGATAAATGTACTTCATATAATAACAGATATCTCAAAAATTAAGAGAGGCTCAAAAACAGACTCCCAGGGCTGCCGAGATGGCTCAGCTGTTAAGAGCACTGGTTACTCTTGCAGAAGACCCAGGTTCAATTTCTGGTTCCCAGTACCCACATGGCAGGTAACAACCATTTATAACTCCAGTTCCAGGGAATCAGATGCCCTCTTATGACCTCCACAAGCATCATACCACACCAGTACATATAGGCAATACACTCATACACATAAAATAAAAATAATAAATAAAATATTTTTTAAAAACACCCCCCTACACACAAAAGGAGGCACCTTATCTTTGTTTCTGATTGTTTTTTCTTGTCATAATTTATGAAGCAATTCCAAGTAGAGCAGGACCATGTGACCTAAGCCTCCTGCAAAGAAGAACGCCTGCTTCCACATCGTGTGTGTGTGTGTGTGTGTGTGTGTGTGTGTTACAGCACGAATCACCTTGGACCAGCGTGGCTTTTAGGACACTATTTCAAGCCTATTTTCCTTGCTCTCTGACTTTTTATTCCTGGCTTTTGGCCTTAAACGGTATTCCTCTCCACCTTCTATTATTTTTAATACTCACTCTTTTCTCAAGGGGCTAACACATACAACACAGTGGAAATTCAGGACTTTAGTTCCCATACTCATTCATCCTCTTCCCTCCTGCAGTTAGGCTTCCCACAGAGTGTTGCAAACCTAAGCTGTCCTTGCAGCCCCTTTAGAACCAGCTGCTCTGTTTTGCCCTCATAGTCACTTGAGTACAGACTTCACTGCTTGTTCCTTTGGCATCTGAACAACAGCTTTTAGCAAATCTGTCTTTCTAGGCCCACAGCTCCTGAGGAAAATCATGTCCTTCGTTGCTTCAAGCTTCCCTAGATACTGTTTCCCATTCTCCCCCATTCATTTCTCCATTCTTGTTCTCCAATTTGTGTTAAAGGACTCCAAAGGCCCTCTCTTTCTTTGTCCACCCTGGTCTTGCAGTAATGCAGTGTCTGACAATTTTATCTCAATCTTCCCTCTGAAACTCTTAATCATCCCAGGCGCTGCCGGAGGTTGCTCCTCTCCCTCCCCGAGCATCCTTCTTCTGTCTCTGCTGATTGTCTTCCTGCCTCCATGCTTGGCCAATCAGGGGAAAAAGAGTTCATTTTTCTTTCCCTCTCTGCTCCTGGTCATTTACTCTCATCTCTGTTACAGTGCAGTTCAGATCTGGAATTCTTTCCTGACCCCTTTGCTGAACTCTAGACTTTGTTTCCAACTTTTTTGAACACAAATACCATATTGTTCCCTTGTCAGTTGAATTCAAGGGTGCTCAGTCTAGACTGTGTTCTTTCCTTTATACTATTCCCTTCTCTAGTTTTTAGCACTGCACATGCACATATGTGGGAAGGCATATGGAACCTAGAGGTCAACCTCTGGTGTTGTACATCAGGTACTCTCAGCCTTATTTTTTGAAACAGGGTCTCTCACTGGCCTGGAACTCATCAAGCAGCTGGGCTGACTGACCCATGAGCCCCAGACAGTCTCCTGTCTCTGCCTCCCCTGTGCTGGAATGACAAGTTATATCACCACACTTAGCTTTTTTTATTTATGTTCTGGTTCAAACTCAAGTCCTGTTGCTTGTACAGTAAGCACTGTACTGATAGAACTGTCTTCCCAGCCCTAGCCTTTAGCATTTCAAGAAATAGTTCCACAATTCTCAAGTCACCTTTAAGTCCTCTAAATATCTTCTCCATCTCCTCATGTCTCTCCCACTTTTGGCGTTAGAGTTCCAATCATTTCCATTCATGTGGCTTCCATGTCATGTCCAAACCTTTCTGCACTGGCTCAGGAGTGACCTCAGCTTCCTTCTGACTGGCTCTGCTTTTCCTTCCTGACACAGCACCTTCAGAATAACATCCCCAACTAGAGTTGTATCACTTCCTCCGTAAAAACAGAGCTTTGGGGTTTTGCACCTGGGTAACCTGTTAAGAAACAAACAAGTTCTATAAATCCACCTTTTCCTTTTCTCTTGGTCTCAACTACCAGAAGAAAGTACAAGTACATTTTTCTTGAAAAGTGCATAGCAGAAAGAAAACACACGTTTGGTCTGGTATCCAGTCAATTCACAGGCCCTCATTTTGCCATCTCATATATCTGCTATGCATTGTGGATTTACTGTGGAGACGTTGTAGAGTGGTACCTGAGACCAAGGAGCCTGGGCTCATTCTGCCCATGATCCCAGCATTGGGGCCACTTTGGAGAAACTTAAGTTTTGTTTGTGGGGGGAGAGAGAGAGAGAGAAAGAGAGAGAGAGAGAGAGAGAGAGAGAGAGAGAGAGAGAGAGCGCACAT
>NW_008354790.1:721801-729336 GCF_000622305.1 Nannospalax galili | reverse complement strand
TCTCTTTTTTGTTTTTATAAAACTCTTTTTTATCAGCGCGCGCGAGAGAGAGAGAGAGAGAGAGAGAGAGAGAGAGAGAGAGAGCACATGTGGAGGCCAGAGGACCACTTTGTTAAGTCAGTTCTTGCCTTTCACCTTTACATGGGTTCTGCAGATCAAACTTGGGTCACCAGGCTTGTAAGACCTGCTCCTTTACCTGATGACCCATCTTACCATTCCTGAAGAGATCTTTATATCCCCTTCTGATTTTGATTTTACTTCTTGTCCTAGTTTGCTTTCTGTTGCTTTGATAAACACTATGACCAAAGCCAGCTTGAGGAGAAAGGGTTTATTTCAGTTTACAGATTATAGTCTATCATATAGGGAAGGCAGGGCAGGAGCTCAAGGCAGAAATATGGAGGCTGGAACTGAAACAGAGACTGTGGAAGAATTCTACTTACTGGCTTGCTTCTCCTGGCTTGCTCAAGCTACCTTTCTTACATAGCCAGGCCCCACCTGCCTAGGGATGGCAGCACCCACAGTGGGCTGGGCCCTCTTACATCAATTAGCAATCAAGAAAATGCTTCACAAACATGGCCACAGGTCAGTCTAATCTAGGAAATTCCTTAGTTGAGGTTCCTTCTTGCCAGGTATGCCAAGTTTCATGTCAAGTTGACAAAAATTATGACAATATTTATTAATTTAAAATGATAGCAATATAACTTATAAATTGTTCTGTGAGTTGAATGAAATAATGCAGGTAAAAGGCTTAGCAAGTACCTGATATGTAATAGTGCTAAATAAACCTTTCTTCTTTTTATATTTCCAGACGTGAACACTGTTCTTAGGACAAGCTGATATTCTACTCCCATTTGAAATATGCCTTGTTTGTTCCTTCAGTTTGGGTTTTATTCTTGATTCTTTCTTTCTTTCTTTCTTTCTTTCTTTCTTTCTTTCTTTCTTTCTTTCTTTTCCTTCCTTCCTTCCTACATTCTTTCCTTTCTTTCTTTCTTTCTTTTAAAACAAGGTCAAGGTCTCACTAGGTAGCCCTGGCTAGCCTGGAACACATTCATAGTCATCTGTTGATTTCTCTCCCTGCAGAGTGAGCAGTGTGGAGGAACTGGAATTCTTGAAGCACAAGCCTCAGTACTACTGGCAAATCCTGCCCTTCCATGCTCTGGGTCTGGTGCCACTTCAGCCAACTCTATAGGAAAGTTCTGGAATCCTAGAAAGGAGAAGGAGTAAGAGGACAGGAAGAAGGAGGAATAGAAGAATCTCATTTCAGTTGTGTATGGTGTCCAGTTGTGAGTCCAGACATGTCTTTTCCTCATAGGCTGCCAGGATAGTCTCAGCTCCTCCTGGAAAAGGATAGTATCCTTCTGAAGACCAAGGAACACTAGCCTTCTCTCTGACCCAGCAGGCTCTCCTCCTGAGGCATTTGCTGTGGCCTTATAGAAATGGGTCCAATGTGGCCACTTATTTTTTTCCTTTTCAACCTCAAGGTTTGGGCTGATGGAAAGCCAGAGGCTGGCCCTCTCAGGTCAGATGGAAGGAAACCCTAATCACACCCATCTTTTGCCTTATTCTTGCAGGCAAAAGAACAGAGGGATCTTTTGTGCCCATTTCCCAGGAGCCACTCTCCTCCTACCTGGTCTTTCTCTACTCCATACCTGTTGCTGGAAGGAGAGCTGGAGGTATTAACCCTTCCTTTATTCAAAAATAATGACTGAGATGAGGATCAGGAAGTGACTTAGAAGTATGGGTTATGCTGTTCCATGGAGCCTCCCTCTTTCTCTGCCTTTCAAAGCCCTGCCTCTCACAGTCTCCTCAATCATCCCCGAGCTCTGAGAGCACGTGTTCTCTAAAAAGCCCTAAACAAGCTGCTACAGGGGAGAGAGAGTTCCAGGAAATCACTAGGATGGGGCTTAGCTCTCTAAGTGCCATAGTCAGTTGTGGGCAAGGCTATCCAAACGTATGTGAGGCTATATGTTCACATGTATGTGTGTATACCTATTCATCATGGTCATCCTTGTTAGAATCATTCCTGTGTTTATGAGTCCATTGTCTCTGAGAACTTACATCGTTGCTGTTTGATTTTTCTCCCCAACACTAGCCTCTTCTGTAGCCATGACATTTTAATTTTCTCTTCTCCCTCCCTTTTAAAAATCATGTCAAGTTTCAGAGGAAATGAAAAAAAAAAATCAAGAGGTTAATTTTAAAATGAAAAAAAAATCTTAGGTACAAACAACAAGATATTGTTAGAGCATTGTATAAAAACAAATTTGTGTAAAGAGAAACACACACACACACACACACACATTTGAGACAGGGTCTCTCTGTGGTCCCAGTTGGCCTGGAACTTCACACTGACCTTGACCTCATAGTGCTCCTTCCTTCTTCTGCCTCCCGAGTGCTGGGATTAAATGTGTGCGCTACCATGCCTGGCCACATAAATATTTTCTTATCAATTGTACCAAATATACCACGCCAATGCAAAACACTAGGAAATGTTAATAATAGTATAGACCAGGCTGGAGAGATGACTCAGGAGTTAAGAGCACTTCCTGCTCTTGCAAAGGACCCAGATTTAGTTCCCAGGACCCACGTGGTGACTCACAACCGTCCATTGACTTCTGTTCCAAGGGATCCAACACCCTCTTCTAACCTCTGCATGTGCTGCAAGAATGTGGTGCACTTATATACATGTAGGCAACACACACACACACACACACACACACACACACGCACACAGAGCTGGGTGTAGTGGCACATGCTTTTAATCCCAGCACTTAGAAGGCAGAGGCAGATGGATCTCTGAGTTCGAGGTCAGCCTAGTTTACATAGTTTACATTGTTTACATCGTTTCCAGGACTACATAGTGAGACTTGATTTCAAAAAACCAAACAAAGATGGACTAGAGGGGTTAGATGGAAACTCAGTACTTTTCAATGGAATTTTGTGTAGAACTACAAATACTCTAAAAAACCAAATGTATTAATTAAAAAAAAACCCCAAACAACCCAAGGTCTCCAAGACCCTACCTTACTCATTTCTTTTATCTTCAGCCTAAGCCTCATCTGGCTCAAAGATACAGAAAGGAGGCCCTTCCTCACAATGTGTTGTAAATTCTGCTTTATTTTAATATGACAGTAAAGAAACAATGTGCTCAAGGAAAAAGAACCTGGGATCAGAAAGCCCTGTGTTTAAACCCCGACTTCTCTCTTTATTCACTTATGTCACCTCAGACAAGTTTTTTAACTTGAGTCTCCATATCCTTGGTCATGAAATGGGGAAAATAACATGTATGTCTTGGGTTGTTGTGAGATTTGGTAGAGAGCATTAAACCATCACTAGCTATTTCACTCTGAAATGAATGCCTTATCCCTTTTGTCAAATGACCTGTGTAAGAAGTGAGTTCCTCACAAAACTTTAGGAAGCAAATAAAAGATGATTATGTTCTTTAAAAAAGAAAAACTATTACATTTATTTTGGGGTGTGTGTGTGCATGCAACTTGTGGAAGTTTGTTTTTTCCTCTACCATGTGGGTCTGGCAGTTAAACTTGGGTCGTCAGGCTCAGCAGCAAACGCCTTTACCCACAGAGACATCTTGCCCTTCCATGACGTATTCTTGAACAGACTTTGTAAATAGAATTGAATAGAGGCTCAGATTATTATTTTATTTAATTGCTTTTTTAGTTAGCATACAAAATAATGAATTTCAGTATGACATTTCCATACATATATATCATTGCACTTTGTTGGTATTTGTCCCTCCCCCATGAGCCCTCTCTTCCTTCCTCCTGATATTTTTTTCTTCCTCCAAATAGGCTCTGGTCAGCTTTCATGTTCGTATGAGAAAAAACATGGTGTTTTGTCTTTTTATTCCCATTGGCTTCTCCTGCTCTTTTTTCACTCATCTCTCTTTTAGACCCCTCCCCCCATCCTTCACATAGCACCCCTTCTATTTTTATGTCACACACACACACATGCACACACACATACACAAATCTAGATTCCACATATGAAAGAAAATGTGATGTCTTTCTGAGTCTGGCTTATTTTTTAGTACAATGATCTCCATTTCTATCCATTTCCCTGCAAATGGCATAATTTTGTTCTTTATGGCTCAATAAAACTTTATTGTGTTCATATACCACACTTTCTTTATCCATTCATCTGCTGATGAGCATCTAGGCTAGTTCCATATCTATGCTGCTGTGAATAGCACTGTCATGAACATGGATGTGCAGCTATTGATGCTGAGGGGGTCAGACTATTTAAGGATGAGGACAGGGAGCTTTCATCCCTCAATATAGATAGCATTGTCTGTAACATGAGAGAAGTTCAACAAATGTTAGTGACTATGAAGTGCTGCTGTATAACTTTGTGGGTTTTTAATGCCCAATTCTACAGTCTTCATCTTGCATCTCTAACGCAGGCCCTCTAAAGCATCATGGGAGATGATAAGGCTTCCAAGTGAATTGCTTCACCTTTCCTCAAATCCCACTGGTACAACTTGCTCATATAGTCCAAGCTTCATTGCAAGGGAGTCTGGCAGAAAGGTTTTCCTCTGTGCTTAGGAAAAGGAAAGAGAAGTAACACAGAAGCACACCCCTACACAGTCATCTTAACAAAAGGCTGCAGTTTCAAAGCAATTTTTTTTTTCAATGCCATCCAATTCCATGCTGGTGAAAATGAAATTGTCTAAGTGCTTTTGTTTGAAAATAAAATATTGATTATTTCAAATAGTAGCTGAATTGAAAGACTAAGAAGAGAGAGGGTGATCTGCCAGTAATTGAAAGAGAGAAAACCAGTTTCTTCTCTAATAAATTATTTGAAGTAGAGTTTCAACATTTTAATGATGATAAAGAAAACCATCTCACTCACTCTAACCAGTCCCCCTAGAAAATGTTCTTGTCTCAAATTGTAGATGAAAATGCCCAAAGTGAAAATCTATCTCTGTCTGCAGGTGAAAAGTAGAGAATGATGTAATTTTGCCAAAGAACCAAATCCTGGAATCACTTTGAAAGGTAGAAACATCCAGTAACTACTTTAACCTACATGATCACTTACCACATAATATGTGTAGATTTACTTCACTCCTGGGGGGAATTTCATTAGAACAATTGGACTGACAGACAGATGACTAGATAAGATGTTTTCATCTTCAGGCTACATGGTCCAAAACAAGTGCCTGAATCCATGAAAGCATCCCGAGGAACTAAGTGGACTGCAGTTGCTGGCACCAGACATTTAATTGCCCATTATTTGTTTCATTAGGCAAAGGTGGCCTAATCTAGTTTGTAATATTTATGATAATACTGTTTTGGTGCTAGATAATAATCTTGTCACTCATCGGGTAATTACCAAACATGCTAAATCACAATCCAGACTTGGATGTACAGAGGTGACCAGAGTGTACATCACTGTCCCCTTCCCTCAGCTTACACAGAGTCCAGGTCTATATGCCTTCATCTCCCTTCTCCTTGTGTACCATTCTCCCAATAGCTACTCATCTCCCTCCCCATGCTAGCCATTGAAGACAGACTCATAGCCCCTTCCACTTACAAATTATCCAGAGAGTTATGGGTGACCCCTAAGAAACCGCCACATAGCGTCTGTCTGGCAAACTCCTAGAAAACATTATTTCCTTGCTCTCATCTTTCCTCGTGTCATAAGTTGTGAAAGGATCACCCAATGGCAATTCTAAGCCATATCAAAGGAAGACTCAGGAATGAAGCCTTCATAGAGCAGCTCTCACAGGCTGAGGTCACATGTGTTTCAGCAGTCCCCTTTGCCCTCACAAGGAACCAGGGAGAAAAGGTATTATCATCATTTTCCAGGCGAAAAAGATGAGATTTGAAGAGTTTGGGAGCCTTGCTCAAGGTCATCCAGCTGGCAGGGTTGGAGCTGGGACCAGAACTCAGCTGTTTTGACTGAGGACCTAAGGGGAAGTAGATAAAAGGATGCAAAGGATACAGGCATACCATGTCACCCAACACCATGATAATACAGCACTGAAGAGGAGGGCTAGCTAGATACCAGCCTGCAGGACTCTGCTCCCAATTCAGACTTCACCTGCCTGCAGGACTCTGCACCCCCTCAGGCTTCACCAGTCTGCAAAGCCCTGAAGTTATAGCTGCACATGAAGAAGACTGTGGGAATACCCTCTTCCCCTGGCAGCATAGCTCACACTTCCTCCCTACCCTGTGGACTTCATACTAACAAGGACAGTGGATTTTCAAAGGACAGTGAAGGACCCTGATGGTAAAGGCCTCCAGTGCACTGAGCCCTTTGCTCCCTAATCATTTGTACAGGGCTGGACAGCTCCCAGGTTGAAGCAGCCATTCCTGGAGGACTTCTCATTGTGTCCTACTCCACTCTCTTGCTCAATCAGCCCCCATTGATTTTCCTTCTGCTCTTTTTCTGTATGAAAGACTAAGGAGTAGGCATGGCAGCAAATTAGAATTCACAGTAGGCTTTGGGGAGAAGGGCATATTGAGCCATCGAAATCCTCTTTTGTCCTTTTCTGAATGACAGTTTGCATTCTCTTAACTGCTCAGGTTCTGCAGGGTTTGGGGAGAGCTACCTAGCTTTGGCCCAGGTAAACCTCTAGATTCTATCTCTAAACCCTTTGGGTCTTGATAGTTCAGTGCATGCACCTGTACACAGCAGAATGGAGCAAGGATTCATTTCTGCAGAGGGAGGCAGAAGATGGGCCAGTATGGATGGATAACCCTCTTCTCTAGCCAATGGGCCTCCTCTATGGGTGAAGTGCTCCCTGGATGGCTCCCAGAATCCTTCTTGACCCCCAATACTTTCAATTTTTGAATTAACTCAAGATCTTTACAATATCCCTTATTTTTATTAGGATTAGGTTATATGACTCTCCAAAAGGAGGGCTAGGATACATGACTCTTCAGAAAGGTTCATTGGAAAGTGGGCATCCTATCAACACTTGAAAGCATTTTAAATTGTGGGAATACCCTCTTCCCCTGGCAGCATAGCTCACACTTCCTCCCTACCCTGTGGACTTCATACTAACAAGGACAGTGGATTTTCAAAGGATTCAAAGCATTTTAAATTGTATTTCCTTTGAGTTCCATTGCTGCTCAAAGAAGGTCATTCCTCCATTGCTGACCCAGCATTCTAATTGGCTTCTCTGTCCTTATAGTTGTTCACAGGGTGCTCGTTCCACCTCAGTCCAATATATCCAAGTTGTCGCTGAGCGAGTTGCTTTTGACCTCCCAGTCTAATCTCTGTTGATTCAATGTATACCCAGCATCTGCACTGGAATTTTGTGGGATTGGGAGCTGGAGTTACCACACAACTCTCCTTGAGCCCAGAATCAGATGTGGATGGGACAGTGACGATGGTGGCACATATACGGCATGTAGGAAAGAAAGAGTCAAAGGCACAAATTCTTTTGATTCCAGGTAGCCATACCTTCTCCTCTCCAGCGTTCTTATAGGTCACATACCCATTTGTTATGCTGGCTGTGGAGAGTTTTTCTCCCTCGCGATCTAGAAGAGTGTGGGTTCCATAACATAGGAGCC